>NC_056734.1:357056649-357069149 GCF_019279795.1 Protopterus annectens | reverse complement strand
ATATATATATATATATATATATATATATATATATATCATCCATCCATCCACATCCCCTTTTCCCATTTTTGCTCATGAGGTGCATATATATATATATATATATCTATATATATATATATATATATATATATATATATATATATATATATGTGTGTGTGTGTGTGTGTGTGTGTTTGTGTGAGTGTACCTAATATAAGCTATTATGAAAAAGGTCAATAGCAAACATGATGGAAATATAATGTTGAACACATCAAATATTAAAAGTTTAAAATATTTTAATAATATTAAAATGTTGATATCATCAACACATAAAACTCTACTTTCAATGTTAATGCAGGGAACAGAGAGCCCACCTGCACCCTCATGTAGGGGCTGCACCCCCCACCCTACAGTCCTGCTACTTAATTATACCAACTCAATGATCATACTAACTAAAGGAGATAAAGAATCTCCCTCAGCATTGGAATCATTTCCAGCATAAGGTTACAAATCTCACTTGGAGTGATTTAGAGCAACAGGGAAAACATTGCCAGAGCACACGTTGATATGCCTGGAATGATTTCCAACAAACCAACAGTGAAAACCATTCACTTCTTTACAGGTGTTACCTACCTCAACCAGGACAATGTTGATATTTTGCACAACTGATCATCTTCAATTACAACTATATTCTGCTGACCATGTTTCTGTTGACTTTACTACAATGCAGACACAGCAAAATGCAGAAACTCAATTTGTAGGTAACAAAAGACTAACAGTTCAAAATGTCGATGAATCAAAATATTGACGCTTGAAATATTGACAAAAACCTTTGAGAAAATAAAGTAGAAAAAAAACTCTCTACTTCTCTAATCATATTACTCTAAAAATATGATAACATAAAACAAAAAAAAAATATCCAGAAATATAACATTACCATAGGAAATGGTTTAATACCATAAGAAATGGTTTGGTACCATATTTACTGGTCTGATACAGTCGGAAATGGTTTGTCTGAGTAGTGGTAATGTTATAGAAAGAGTTTTTCTAAGGTAAGGTGCAGGGTTAAGGTTAGGGACATGGGCACGATTAGAGTTGGATTAGTACACATTAGTAAGAAGAGCAGGAGACTTTAGAGAGACATTGGGTTTAGTCTGAAATTGTGCAGTAGACTTTTTTCATGAATCTCATTATTTGTTAACTGATAAGCCAAATGGTTAAGTGGATCTTTTTCAGAGATGAGCCTACACATTACCACAGGGCAGAAGATAGTATGGTTTGCAGCAGCCCAGGACAAGGTCTTGAATGTATGACTTAATGTATATGATGTAACTGCAGAGTCAGAAGTGTCCGAGTAAATAGGAGCTGCAAGCAATCAAAATAGGCAACAACCTCATGCTTATGTCGTGTTATGTGCTACTTTCACTTAGCACGCGTTTTATCATTTATTTTTTCTGATTTGTACAAAAGCTAGAAAAGTTATTACTGTCAGAAGGTTCTGAAATATTTAAATATGTTTTAGGCTTTACTAATGCTTCGTGCCCTGCAGGATGTTGTGATATCAAGCACAAGACGTTTTGCCTAGCATTACTGGAGATTCCCTGCCAGAAGGTCTCTAGCTTTAGTTCTCATTCCCCTTCTACTCTTAGGATGACCATCGCATCTTGCTTAGATAGCTAAAGGTTTCACATTTCAGTATTTAATTAAAGTACACGGTTTTGTGTATCCTAGAATGTTTGTTACTCCGCAGACCCTGCAAACACCTGGTTGGGATAACAACTAGGTATGTTTTCATGAGGAGAGTTTACAAATCTACAGTGTCACAGGAGCACTCTATGGTATCATTAAACAAAAAGGAACATATATATAGTTGTACTAGAGTTTATACATGAACAAACCTCTGCCATGGATGTAATGCACTACTAAGTAGTTTTCCTTTAAGCGTGCTGTGAATTCCATACAGGTATAATTATTTCTTAAGTGCCCTTAAAAGGAGGCATCATTAGGAGGACTTCTTTTTTATGTTAGTGAGTTGCTATAACAGAGTGGCTACATGTGTGATTTAACTTCCTACCTCAGATATAGAATATTTTCATCTCTTCACCTCATACACCGCATGCTTTTCTTTTTTATTTTGTTCTGCAGTAGATCTTTGCCACTGCAATTTTGTTTTAAACACAGAAATATACAATGTTATAAAAAATGTACCATAACTACTAACTTAATTTAAAATACATTGTTAGGATTCCCTGAAGAAAAATATTCACCTATTCACTGGTGGATAACCCAGACTGTCAGAATGTCAAGCAATATGAAAATGAAATGTAAACAAATCTATATAAGAAAATTCATCGAGCACTGAAGTTTGTATTCGGGTATTATTCATTTATTGCATTTGTTAACCAGGAATGTGCAATGGGGCATATAATCCATTTTCAAATGAGGCCTAAGGATAAACACTCTAAAAAATAAAAATACAAAAAAAAAAAAGAAAAGTACTGAGCATAACAGAAACTATATACAATATTAACAAGCAATTAACTATAGTGGTGAAAAAGGGACAGAGTGAAGATGGCTGGATGTTTGACTTTTACCATAAATAAAATCTCAAAATTCATAATTATAACCGCTAAACTATCTAAGCACTGTCTCTTTAGAATTTCAACTTCTGAAAGCAATGAGATTTTTGATGAAATGATATGATATATAGAACAAAAATACTTGCTTTAATAAAACAGCCTTTGGTTTAAATAAACTGCCAAAGTGTTTAGTGAAGTTTTATATAAAGTCTTACACAGAACAGGTAATGGTCATAAGTACAAATTGTTTGGTGTTTGGTGTTATATTATCAAGATATACATGAATGTGCAGAAGGCAGAGAAAGTTGTGCCCAATATGCACCAGTAATGGATATATTGTAGATTATTTTTTTTTACATTGCAATTAAAAATTTTGTGAAAGTTGACTGCAAATTTCTGTAACTGTACATTAACAGTGAATTATACTACTTAGTAGGAAACTTATAGCAACAAGATTATTTTGTGATGTATACATGGTTATTAGTTTTGCAATTTTAGTTAACTGTAAGCTAACAATAACTCTCCACAGAATTCAGTTTGGTTTAGTTTTGCATGCAGTTTCAACATATATGTTGTTTTACTACTTCCAAAATTACATAGGTTTAAGTCCAAAATATTATATTACATGCTTAACTAGTTTATTTCGGACTACATGCTATATTTATAAAGAAAGTAATAATTCTGGAACATCACAGACTGTTTTCAGAAGTGTAACTTTGATGTTCCAAAATATTATAACATCATGCATGAATAACTTATTTTGGACAAGATGTATTATTAACTAAGAAATAGCTTGGGCAATGGTTGCAAACTATTAAGTTTGCCAGCTGCTTGCTACTTCTAAGGAATTAAATAATGTTTCATTTATTAAGTAACTGGGTGTCACATGCATAACTAAATAGCATTTTTGAAAGATATTGTGCCCTTTTGAAAATAGCATGTTTTTTTCCAGTATCTGAGGCACAATAATATAAGAAGTGTGTTTATACATTTTCTATTTTTTATGCAAAATATAGCAGTTTATGTGTTTGCCTGTTTATCTGTTATTCAATCTGTCCATCTATCTAACCTGATAACGATATATAAGTGTTGTGTGTATACAGGCAATGCATTTCAAAAAAGGCCTTGGTAAATGTATACAATGGTAAATAACACAGTTGTACACATTTAACTATACAAAGATATTTTACAGAAAATAACATCATTTCTAAGTATAATATGTTATGGTCCCCTAATTTGTTAAAAACAAGCAAGCTTCTTAAGAATTTATATAAATATGCCTGCTTTGCATAGAAGCTTATCTTTTTTTAATCTGCTACTGAGCTGCAAGGAAGCAGGTTTACCTTGCTGCTTACAGAGGCACGCATCTCTTTAATTTTTTTCTGATAATAGCATAGTGCAGCAGTACTTGGTTTAAGGAAAGATTGATTTTTTTTTTTCTCACACAGAACTACATCATGAGGGAAAAAAGCTGGATGTGATTTCAAGAAATGTCAAAATATGTCAAATGCAGATACCACTCAAGGATTTCATTAACTGAAGCTTTGGTGATAAGTGTCATCTTGTCAAAGACCCACCCATCTCTTCCCGTACATTACCAAATGTACTAATTTCCGTACTGAGCTTGATGTTTATTGTATAGCTGAAATTGAAAATGGTCGGTAATGGAGTGAGCTTCAATCCTAGACCAATTCTGAATCTAAATTACTTGCTTCTTTCAATAGCATCGACAGAGGAGAGCTTTGTGCACCTCGTACCTAATCAACCCTTACTGTGACCCTAAATTCAGCAGCCTTCACAGATTAATAATAAAATCCACAGTTCAAACAATTATTTGAGTTGAATGAGCGCTGCGTTTTTTTTATTCTGAAAAATTAAAGAACGTAACTGTAGCTTTTCCCCTCAGCTGCGCATGATGCAGGGCAGCACTTATTTTCAACCTTTGACCCCGAAATGTAATTCTCTAAATAAAAGCTAAGCCCCACGGAATTCAATAACATATTCTTAAAGCACAACAGATTATTGTCATGTTGATAAATCAGAGATTGCTACAACCTTTAAAATAAAAGTAAGGACTATGTATTTACATATTTCCTTTGTCCTGCCCTGTTTTGCTTTCTATACTTGTATGTAGCATTTTATGTAAGGGAGTGGAAAGAAGGACACCGACAGATGCAGAAAAAGAGATGCTCTATCAAGTACTTAACCACACATCTTATTCTTACATCTGCAGCATTCTGACTGTTAAACTACAGAGGCAGTTTGAGAACTACCTGTCTTAAAGTGAGAGAACTATATAATGATGCCTAAAGCATTTAAATTATTTTAGCTGATTACACATTGTACAAGCCCCCCTATTAATCTGCTTAAGAGAAATGTGAATTTCATTCCTTTTTTTTTCAAAACAGCTAGATCAGGGCTATAAACCAGGATTATTCTTTACAGTAACCATGACACCCTTTTATTCTGAGCAAGACATCATTTTTCATATTTTTTCATGGACTATTTAATTTCTGATATGGAAAGGTGATGTGCTTTAAATGCTAACATCAACGTGATCAGCAATGTATTAAACAGATATTTGTTGCAAGAAACAAGTGGGACATTACTGTAATTACTATTTTTCTTATTCCTTATCAAAATATATTTCATTTTCTGCAATCCGTTGTAGTATCCCAAGTAAAATACATGGCAAAATTCAAAGCAACATGTTCTTCATAGAGGCAAACATAGCGGCTTTCTTCCTCATTTACCATTGTCATCATCAACTGATGTATGTCAGACATCATAAGCTAAAAACAGAAGCAGCAGAAAACAGGATAATTTTTCAAACTAAAGTAGTTATAAATAAAGCTATAATAATGTTGTAAGCATTAAGAGTGGACCGTATACACAATGGATACTATTAATTTTCATATTAAAATTAGTACATACAAGTAGAATATTTAGTAACTAACAGAAGGGAAAAATAATGCAATATACTTTTCACACTGATAGCTAAAATAGAAAGGTATTATTCGATGCAGGTAACATCCAAGCTGCTGACTACAAAAAACTGACCAGTATTATGGTTTTACACAACAGATTCATATAAATTCTCTTAGGTCACATATATGGTTTGAAACCCCATTTGAAATAATGCATTTAAGTGTTAAATTAATCAGTACCAAATGAAAGAATTTTAAAGGATCTGCAATCCATCATATCTTGTAAAATTCATATAGAAGGGCAAAAGCCGATTGAATTAAATAATATAAAAGTGAAACTTTTTTCAAAACAAATCACAGTGTTTATTTTGATCTCAAAATGGATGATTAATTGTATTTTAGTTCATTTTTTTTTGATGTTTTAAAAGTATTTTACTGATTTTGGTTCACAAATGTTCTCATCTCTTCTTGTCTCTATGTCACCAATGCACCATGTTAGGTCTGATTACTAGCTACTGACTTGACAGTCACATATCTGTATCTCTTTCCACCCTTAATTCGACAACCAGATGAGTTTGTCAAATATGTTCTATGTGAACATAATGAAGTATAACACAACCTGAGCAGAAACTTAAAGCAGCAATTTTCATGTACATTGTTTTTGGTAGACTGCATTGAGATGTTTGGCTGTGTGATTTTTTCTGTCATTTCATTTGGCATACATAGCATAACCTGACAAATGAAAAGACACTTACAGGGAAAAAAACAATTACTATCTTAATATGAACGCTGAATACATTTACTAACAGTGGTTACAGTGTTTGATAAAACAATGGTTCACCTTGCAGTCATTAATATTTAGTGGCGATTAGCTTACTAATGATAAATAACATTAAGTGATTTTGATAAGAGCTTACGACCAGTAGGTGGGAACCACAGAAATTACTTGAATTATATAGGCCTAGAGTTGAAAAAAAAAAAGTGAAAAAAATGCCTGTATGCAGTGCATATAAGAAGTAGCCAGGCTGTTGCACTACTATAGTAATAAAGATGAAGTGCAGTGCCTGTGTATGTGAACAAATTTGCATGAATAACAGTGATAGCACAATTCAGAGATGGCAGCAGCAGTAAGCATATACTGTATTACAGGCCTTATCACATACTGCATTGCATTGCAGTTGCAGAGGTCTAATAATGAGACCGAAGCAACTACAATACCAATGCAGCACAGGTTTGTCAATATGAAATGTAATCCGTGTAAGTGTGCAGTACTCCATGCTTGTCTCTAGTGTGAATTTGTCGCACATAAGTGATTTTTGCTCTTCACTCCATGCCATTCACAAAACCCATACAAACCCAGTTCAGCTTGACATGTTCAGGGGCTGAACTACTGTCTGACCTTCTGAAATGTCATTTCTGTGCAGAGTGTTTTATAGTGTATGCCTAAGTAAACAGCCAAAATGTTCATTCAGTTGTGCAATGCTGCATATTCTGATAACAGTAAAACATGGTAAACATTTGCAATAGGCAATCATACACATAGCACTATAACAGACCCCATCAAGGAAATCACCATCAGAAAGTGCTACAAGATATCAGCAGTAGGGACTCTAGGAAATTATAGCATCTCCTGGATAGCAGAAAGGACCACTGGAAATTGCAGCATGCACTGGTGGGGAGACAGATGCAGTACACCCAGCATTTAGTTATATGTCACCATCAACTGTAAAATGGCATGGCATGACCAACAATATCTGCATAATGCACCCAAAGCTGTGTGATATTGCAGCTTTATGGGCATCATCATGCCTTGACAGCAGCAGTGTGTGTCTGCCCAGGGCATGTCCTCATACAGTGTGCATCAGATATCATCACAATAAAAGTGACACGAAGAATGACAGAGTATGATTATCATCACCTGCACATCAGGATGGAAAAGTGACTCGTGTGTGAGTACACACTGACAGAGGGACACATAAGTGCATGATAACAGAGTGCACATTGTCAGCTTCCCAATGAATATGCCCATGATGTGGAACTGGTAAAGACCCAAGACACAAAGTATCATAATTCAGACAGCGCCATAACTGGACCATGCTTACTTATGAAAAATCCTGCCTGCTGCCCAGTAGTGAAACATTGTGATGCCCAAGTGCAGGACAGTAGTGTCAGAATATGAGACAGTGTGAGATTGATTTAAGGTATCTTTACAACACTGCATTTAACACTTCTACATCCAAAAGTCAAGGTGCTCCTCCAAAACACACTTTATTAGCCTTCATAGGGTCTATATTATATTCTTGAAAGCCATCAATGTCGAACCTGACATTGTCAACATGAGAATATCAAATGCTCAGAATCTCACGAGTGTAAACGGAAATCTCCCGTTAGGGAACTTTTTTCTTTCTTTTTTTTTTGTCTTTTTATAAGGTCGACATTTGAAGACATCGACCATACGGTGTCGAACATATGTTGTTCAATGTTTTCAACCGTCGATCTTATAACAGACCAACTTCATAAGCACATCTATAGCTAAACTGTTCTGATCTATATGTTAATATGTTACAGCCCAGATAGTGCTCAGAATAGAAGTCAGACACATGGTATGAATAATCCTGCCTACAGCACCTTTCTGTTATATTTTTTGGAATCATTTTTAGTGTTATTCATGTCCTGTAGAGCAATTTTCTGTGAAGCCTATTGGTGGGTGGTATTGCTTATACTCTGCATTAATTCATGATCGCTTCTCGCTGCACCATAATGCATGATGCTTAGAATATACATCAGATTCTGGATATGGGCAGCCTTGGTCTTATTTTCATTGGGATTCCATCATCTGCTTGTCAAACCATTAAGTTGCTTTGTGAGCACATACTGAATCACAGACAGGTCTACTGAACAAGTCGAATACATCAGCAGGGTAACTTATGATGCTCAGCTCTTCAACGCAGATGAAAAGTGACTGTGCAGTAGCCATGGCAGGCATTCCAAACTCAGGATAATTCTGCCTGGGGGATTTTGGTGTGGGAGTATGACCATCACCCTTGTCTCTGTTATCAGACAACCTTGGTCAGACTTTGGGTGTGATACTTCTGCAGCCATAATGAGAGCAGCTAGAAACTCCAGTGCAGTCAGAATATAGCTATTTGAAACATTATCACATACTAAGGCTTGTGTCTTAGATCTCTGTTTATTTACTTGTTTTTATTGGATGATACCCATTTGCATTGAAGATACAGGAAGAAATGGTTCAAAAAGACCATAGTTAAAGTAAGACAAAGTAATCAAATGCCAGCAGTATTGTATACATTCAATGAATAAACATAGAGCATAATGTAAAGCACGGTGCATCACTATGTCAACAGAGTACCATAAACATCTCTCGATCTGCAATAAGAAATGTATTAGTGACTTTGTATATGAAAACAGAATGAAGTAATAGAAGTGAAGACAGATTAAATAGAAGCACCACATTACAGGAAAGTGGATACCTGGTTGGTTATCAGTCAAATTATATTCTATAAAACCCTATGCCCTAATATGGACACTTTCACCCTGGACTGGACATAGGCTAATTGGACCAATTTGTTCCTTTAGGGTCTTGATCTGTCAAGGGTCCCTTCACTAGGTTTTGACAAGTTCATTATGCTTTACAAGCCTTTGTATTATTAGTAACTGTAACTACATGCCTCTTGTATAGTTCACAATGTTAGCTGCGCACTCCCCCATAGTAGACAGTGGTTATTGCCAAGTACCTAACAGGACTTTCAACCCAAAACTTGTTAGTATAATCTATATAAGTTTGAGTACCACTCCAGTTACTGTATCAGAAGGTAAGAGCAAACTTACTTTAAAGACTGATAGAGTAATACTGTTTTGCTTCTCTTGCCGATATGCAGTTTATGAATGTTTGTTAATGAATAAGTTACAAGAAATAACTGTCAGTCAGTCTCAGACAGCATAAGAACAAATACTAGCAAGCATAAAACATGCAGGTACTATGATGAGACTTAACTTCTGATCACTGAGACTTGTGACAGAGTGTTATCAGTTCAGCAGTATGGCAAGAAATACTTGTTGTAGCCACATATGGGTGCAAAATAATCCCAGAGAAGTGAAATACATAGTACATGTGCTGAGTACTAGGAGGTAGAAAGAAAAAAGGATTCACTTTGCTGAAAGTGCTAAAACAGTAAAACAGAATACAAACAAGCAAACAAACATTAAGTGATATCAATGCAGCAGTGATGAAAGAGCAAGCCTACAGAGAAGTCTAAGTCAAGATAGTATGTAGAATAAATAAATACTATTATAAGTAGATGGGATACAAAAATTCAGTCAGTAAAATAATTATTAAAATAACTAAGAAAAGTACCCATCCATTATCATAACAACTTCTAGTATAATGTTTCGGGGGGTGGGGTGGGGTAATATACAATATCCAGCATCTAAAATTGTTGGGCAGGGGATTTCTAGGAGAGTAAGTCAAACAAGGGGAAGGTAAGTCAGGAGAGGGGCAGAAAAGGCAGAAAAAATAAAATACAATAAAATTTAAAAAAAAGTGTGGGGAGCAACAAGAGGGAAGTGTGCAGCTGTCCCCTATCCAGGTTCAGGTGATCCAGAACTACAGAGTTTGGGAACATGTTTACTGATACACCAGGGTGCACCCATCTAGTGACACAACATGTTGACACAGAACCTCAGTGAACCATCAAACAGGGCCCTTACAGTGTGCCTCAGTGAGTTAAGCAGATGCTGAGAGAGGAACTACAGGAGATGCTGGATCAGGTGCAATCCAGAAGGCCAGTAGTTTACTTCTGTTTTAACATGTCTTACAACAAAATATAAGCTAATTAATAAACATATTATTTTATTTTAATACACAGTGATACTTTCCTGTTACTTAATCGGAAATAGTCTTAGGTTGAATAATGAACAAGTAGAGGGAGGTATGGGGTGGTAGACTGGGGAGGTTGATGACGAACCCCACAAAAATGTTCCAAATTGGGCCCTGCGAGTGCTAAGGCCAACCCTGCTTTAACCAAGGGTACAGAGGTGAACAGCATCGTGCACATGACTATGGTGCACTGATATAGGCCTGGATTAGAGGTCACATATAGAGGATATGTGCATCGTTGTTCAGGTAGCTCATTTACATCCAAACTGATAGCAAGAGTGGGGCAAAGAAGGTGCCTGTCCTGATAACAAGCTACTAGGATGAACAATCCCATCAGTTGCTTTTTATTGAAAGCCATCATTTAAGCAGCCACAATCTTGCGGGTGCCTAAATGACAGTCTATATGAGGAACCATAGCAAGGTTCTACATTAGCTCTCGGCTAGCAAAGAGGTGTTTTACATTTTTTAATGAACCATTATATGTTGCATACATAATAGCTCCTTGCTGATCCCAGTCTTACTTCTGAATGAAAGCATTACTGGTAATCATTTAAGCAGCAGCTCAAATAGAAGTATAACAAGGAGGTAATGTAATTGTTTGCTACAAATTAGCAAAACGTGCAAGGCATTCAAAAGAGTGTTGCAATGGGCTATTATATACGCTGATTTTTTTTTTTTTTTTTTTGCTGTTCAGCACTGATTTTGGGAGGATCTAGCAGTGCAGGTGAAGTAAAGGAAGTGAAGGAGCATTTGACCAACAGCCTTGCTGTACTGTAGCTCTGTCTACATCAGTGCCCCTCTCCATTTGGTATTGTGAACGTCACATCATGGCCACAGGGGCTAGGAGCCGCTTAGTCTCAGTAAAACCTGCTGAAAGCATTGTGCTCTGGGAGCAGTGTATGCAATCGCAGCATCAGTTGTTTGATTCCATACCCTGTCAGTTTTATACATCTGAAAGCAGTACACTCTTCATCCACCCATTAGCATTAACGATGCTGTCACTGAACAGTACCATATCTATAAGCTGTCTGTCTGTACCACAGAACCATCTAACAGTGCTACACCATGCTTCGCCTGGAACTTAAAGGAGATACCATTCTTCTCCAGACCGAAATCACTGCAGGCAACTACCTCCAGCAGAGGAGATATAATGGTAATATACAAAACATTTAAAGATTTGCAGGTTTATATCCTAAGCCTGATAAATAGCACTAGTAGTAACTTCAGAAATGGAGATATAATCCTCTGGATTCTGGTATGTCACTGTAATGTCAAA
Organism: Protopterus annectens; assembly: GCF_019279795.1. Taxonomy (NCBI): domain Eukaryota; kingdom Metazoa; phylum Chordata; order Ceratodontiformes; family Protopteridae; genus Protopterus; species Protopterus annectens. Next base: position 357,057,491 of record NC_056734.1, on the reverse strand, counting down.
AATAATTAGCCCAGTTACAGGGTGGGGAAGAACCAAGATATTTTATGTATAAAACAACTGTAAAATAACTGAATAAATAAATAGAGCAAGAACTAGAAAATTCATAAGTTTATTAAAAATCTTAATGCCTTGTGCAAGGCATTCTTCAGATACAAAGCAACAGAATATACAGCACATGGAAGTTTAAAAGGCAACAAATGTTCAACACTTAGGTGAATACATTTTTGAGTAAAACTAGTAAGGTGTCTTGGCATAGACCTGTGCCTCTTCCTACTCATTACTATAAAATGTGACATGCAAAATATGAAACATATAATTGCTTGGGTATATTTAAGTTATTGCTACAAGATACTTACATGTAAACAAGCTGTGTAACAAATGCTTTCAAACCATGAAACATTCACTCCTTGATACAAATTATACCATGAATCAGTTTTATAGGGAAATACAAAACAGCAGCCTAGTAATTTAGGTCGCTGCCAGTCATTATAAATTACTTCAATAAGTATGTGAGGTAGCATGCTGAAAAACTAATAACTGTAGAATTTATAATTCATAATCAGTCTAAATAACAAATGTTTAATGCTGCATTACTTTTTAGCTTTTTATATTATATAACTACTTCAGCATTTGAAAAGGTTAAATATAAATGATTCCAACTTATATAATGACATTTCTTTTAACCTAAATATGTTTATTCAAACCCAGATATCTAAAAGCTTGAGAAATCACTTGTAAAAACTAGACACAACAGTGATGCTCTAAAGGTTGTAAAGCAAGAAACTTTTTTTGCAAGAGGTGTAAGCTCACTCTGCACCACCATACATAATGGCAACCCTCCA
>NC_056734.1:356691649-356739149 GCF_019279795.1 Protopterus annectens | reverse complement strand
GAGTTATCATGGAAGATGATAAACACAGTAGAATTTGATTAGTACTAGATAGTAAAAGGGCCTTGTGTGTTACCAGGAACTGGCACCAAAGGGCAGTTAACAGAAACCCAGTACTGCAAGAAAAGTCTACAAGTGAAGGTAAATTGGTAGAACCCCGAAGCAGAAATCAGCACAATACAAGAACAAGGGCACTTAAATGAGGACTCTCATAGGAAAATGAATGGTAGTGAGTGCTAAAAGTAACACATTAAAACACAGAGTTCTAAATATAATGAAACAACAATAAAACGGTCACAGGAACATACTAACGAAAATCCAGTTTAATAGACCTTAGCGCTTCGGCTTCACATATAACTTTCAAGGAGTAATAAGCATTGAAACAGATTCTCCTTTTATATACAATACTTCATTCAATTAATTCAAATTCTTTACAATGCTTCATTCAATTAATTCTAATTATCTAATTACCAACCTCCAATTACACTCTTTGTTCAAGCCAAATGGCTCCATTGTATTGTATTCATTTTATTTTTGCAAGTTTAGTAGTTTTTAGTAAGAGTTCTAAATATATTTTGTTGTTGAAGTATAAAGAGATAAAGAAAATGAGGGTTATGAAGAGGCTTGTACCAATAACAAAAAACTAATGCTGAGGGGTACTTTTAGTTATGAAGAGGCTTGTACCAATAACAAAAAACTAATGCTGAGGGGTACTTTTAGTTATGAAGAGGCTTGTACCAATAACAAAAAACTAATGCTGAGGGGTACTTTTAGTTATGAAGAGGCTTGTACCAATAACTAAAATCAAATGCTGAGAGGTACTTTTAGTTATGAAGAGGCTTGTACCAATAACAAAAAACAAATGCTGAGGGGTACTTTTAGTTATGAAGAGGCTTGTACCAATAACTAAAATCAAATGCTGAGAGGTACTTTTAGTTATGAAGAGGCTTGTACCAATAACTAAAAACTAATGCTGAGGGGTACTTTTAGTTATGAAGAGGCTTGTACCAATAACAAAAAACAAATGCTGAGAGGTACTTTTAGTTATGAAGGGGCTTGTACCAATAAAAAAAACAAATGCTGAGGGGTACTTTTAGTTATGAAGAGGCTTGTACCAATAACAAAAAACTAATGCTGAGGGGTACTTTTAGTTATGAAGAGGCTTGTACCAATAACAAAAAACTAATGCTGAGGGGTACTTTTAGTTATGAAGAGGCTTGTAATGCTGAGGGGTACTTTTAGTTATGAAGAGGCTTGTACCAATAACAAAAAACTAATGCTGAGGGGTACTTTTAGTTATGAAGAGGCTTGTACCAATAACTAAAAACAAATGCTGAGAGGTACTTTTAGTTATGAAGAGGCTTGTACCAATAAAAAAACTAATGCTGAGAGGTACTTTTAGTTATGAAGAGGCTTGTACCAATAACAAAAAACTAATGCCGAGAGGTACTTTTAGTTATGAAGAGGCTTGTACCAATAACAAAAAACAAATGCTGAGGGGTACTTTTAGTTATGAAGAGGCTTGTACCAATAACAAAAAACAAATGCTGAGAGGTACTTTTAGTTATGAAGAGGCTTGTACCAATAACAAAAAACAAATGCTGAGGGGTACTTTTAGTTATGAAGAGGCTTGTACCAATAACTAAAATCAAATGCTGAGAGGTACTTTTAGTTATGAAGAGGCTTGTACCAATAAAAAAAACAAATGCTGAGAGGTACTTTTAGTTATGAAGAGGCTTGTACCAATAACAAAAAACAAATGCTGAGGGGTACTTTTAGTTATGAAGAGGCTTGTACCAATAACAAAAAACAAATGCTGAGGGGTACTTTTAGTTATGAAGAGGCTTGTACCAATAACAAAAAACAAATGCTGAGGGGTACTTTTAGTTATGAAGAGGCTTGTACCAATAACAAAAAACTAATGCTGAGGGGTAATTTTAGTTATGAAGAGGCTTGTGCCAATAACAAAAAACAAATGCTGAGGGGTACTTTTAGTTATGAAGGGGCTTGTACCAATAAAAAAAAACATATGCTGAGAGGTACTTTTAGTTATGAAGAGGCTTGTACCAATAACAAAAAACAAATGCTGAGGGGTACTTTTAGTTACAGTTGATTGGAGAGAAAGCACAAGAGTTAAATGAAGTATTTAGAGTTGTAGCTCCTCAGAAAGAAGAGGAAAATAGAGTGAAAGAAGAATGGTAGCACCTCAAAACGGTATTTGTGTGGACTATAGTACAGATATGTATTAGAGTGAGGTACGGAATATGGTACATACAAAAAGCTGTTGGTGGAATGCAGAAGTCCAGGTAGTCATCCACAGTAAGAAGGAGTGCAGGGAAAACTTGCAGATAGAAATGACAGAACAGATCATGAAGGAACTCCTTTTGTCTAGCAAAGAGTCTAAGACAGCAGTTGCAATAGCAAAGAACAAGGCTTCAGAGGCACTATACTAGCTTCTGAAAAGTGACTCAGTAGCTGGCACAAAGAACCTCTACCAGGTTGTAAAACAAAGGCAGAAGTATAAAGAAGATAGTTATCAGACACCCTTCATTAGGGACGTCATCAACAACCTGCTCACCAGTTCCCAGGACATCAAAGGCAGATGGAAAGAGTACTTGTATCCACTTCAGAATGAAGAAAACTCCACACAAGCTGTACTATACCACATGCAGCTTACAATGAAAAAAGAAGTACTAAGGAAAACAGCAGGCTTAGATGAGGTCATGGCAGATATGATCAAGATATTGGGTGAGTTAGAAGAGAAATGGCTCCAAAAAGTACTCATACCCATATGGAGATAAAAGCGCATCCCAGATGACTGAAGAATAAGCATTCCAGTGTCAATGTAGAAACACAAAGGGGACAGTCACAACTGTGACACTATAGAGGTATCAAACTCCTGTGACACTCCATGAAAATCCTGGAAAGGTTGATTGATAAATGAATACTTACAGTAGTAGAAAGTATGATGGGAGACAAGCAGTTTAGGTTTAGATCAGCTTGCATCATGACTGACCAATGTTTGTGGTGAGACATATAGGTGAAAAGAAGCTAGAGATCAGGAAAGAGTCCTAGTAGACATTCTTAGCCTTTTAGAAAACATAATACAAGATCCAAGAAAGATTATTTGGGTAGCCATGTGATGGTTCACAGTTTCAGAAACATTGGTAGAATTAGTGCAGGCTATGTACAAGGATCTAATGACACAAGCATGAACAACACTTGGATTCACAGAGGGGTTCCCAGTGGGAGTAGATGTGCATCAGGGCTCAGCTCTGAGCATACTATTGATGGACTACATTAGCAAACTGGTTGGAGGGGGCAAACTAATAAAGTAGTTGTATGCAGATTATGTTGCATTGCATGTACACGCTGAAAAAAACTTCACCGGATGATTATTTATTTATTTATTTATTTATTTATTTATTTATTTATTTGATTGTGTTTACTGGGAAAGTCTAACATAGCCATGATTGGTCCCATTTCAGTGAAAGTCTAGGGAGAAAAGCCCCACAGTTAACATGTTTTACAATATGTCATACAATACAATATAATATAATGCAAAAGAACAAAGGTTACTACCACATGCAATATACAAAAATGAGTATGTAAAGAAAAAAACAGAAAACACGTAGCTCCTAGAAATCATCATATTCTACAGAGTTATATTTCAGTTTTGCTAAGTAACACTAATAATGTTAATATCTTCCATTAGGTTACTACACAGGTGCAATAGAATGTGTAGGACAAAATGGAATGTACATGTCCTAGACAACCCTTTCCTTATTATTATAAATGATCCTCCTTTTAATGAGGTACAGTCTAGAGCTCCACCAATCAGAGGAAAATGATAGACAATAAAGCCATCTTTGCACTCTCCAGTAATTCATAAGCACCACTGATATAACTGCCAAATTCTAAGATCCCCACTTTTAACAAGTAAAACATCTTTCTTAAGGATGTGGGGAATGAATTCCCCACACATTAATTACCACTCTTATGTCTGATATATTGTCCCATTTCTGATCCTGCACATCACATTGGAAATACACTATTGTTGGAACTGAATTCATCCTCAAGTCTTGGTGAGTACTTTCATGTGTCGACTCTGCTTTTTTATAAAATCTCACCAAGATGACACTGATATGTAGACTATATTTTATACATCATGAAGAAACATAGGTAAAAAAAAAAAAAAAGAAGAAGTCTAGGTGCACAGGTCCCAGGATAAAAACGTATCCATTGCTGAGTACACACTGGTGCCAGCACTACAAAAATGGAAGTGTAGAATCTTCAAGAAATGGAAAAATTCCCACCATAGGTTTAGGCTAGACTCATGGGGAGGGTGTTTCCACATGGCAAAAGGAAGAAGTAGCCCACAAAAAAAAAAAAAATCACAAATGATAAAGTAGGGTGTAAAGGATAGTAAAGAAATTATCTGTTGTTAGTATTATAAGATATGCACAGAATTTCTAGACAGAAAGAAAATTAGAGGAATGAAAAATACTTCCACAAGAAAAAAACTGTCAAAAATTACACATAAAATTTAAAATCCTTAGTGCAACAGATCGAGAAAACTAGCATTATGTAGATGAAAAATATTGTAGGTATCAAACTCCTGTGACACTCCATGAAAATCCTGGAAAGGTTGATTGATAAATGAATACTTACAGTAGTAGAAAGTATGATGGGAGACAAGCAGTTCAGGTTTAGATCAGCTTGCATCATGACTGACCAATGTTTGTGGTGAGACATATAGGTGAAAAGAAGCTAGAGATCAGGAAAGAGTCCTAGTAGACATTCTTAGCCTTTTAGAAAACATAATACAAGATCCAAGAAAGATTATTTGGGTAGCCATGTGATGGTTCACAGTTTCAGAAACATTGGTAGAATTAGTGCAGGCTATACCAGAAAGCTTTACCAGAAAGGCTCCTCCAGACTCTGTACACTTTGCTGTGAAGGAAAGGTTAGTTTGCTGTTATTTTTTGTATTACTGTATTGCCTTTCTATATTTTGAATACTGTAGTTTGTTTTCTTTATCTTGTGTTTTGCTTGCATTCTGTTTTAACAGCATATTAAAACTTCAAAAGAGACCACAGCTCTCTCTGTTCTGAGTCAGGCAGAAATAAGAACTGATTAATTAAGGACTCATTCATAAGACAGAAGAGGTCACTTAAGGTTAATCACTTGTTAACAGAGGGGGTGGAGCTAGGAACAAAAATTTCTATTTAAGGAGTAAACTAAAACATTTCAGAGCTTTATCAGAAAGGCTCATCCAGACTCTGCTACACTTTGCTGTGAAGGAAAGGTTAGTTTGCTGTTATTTTTTGTATTTCTGTATTGCTTTTCTATATTTTGAATAATGTAGTTTGTTTTCTTTATCTTGTGTTTTGCTTGCATTCTGTTTTAACAGCATATTAAAACTTCAAAAGAGACCACAGCTCTCTCTGTTCTGAGTCAGGCAGAAATAAGAACTGATTAATTAAGGACTCATTCATAAGACAGAAGAGGTCACTTAAGGTTAATCACTTGTTAACAGAGGGGGTGGAGCTAGGAACAAAAATTTCTATTTAAGGAGTAAACTAAAACATTTCAGAGCTTTATCAGAAAGGCTCATCCAGACTCTGCTACACTTTGCTGTGAAGGAAAGGTTAGTTTGCTGTTATTTTTTGTATTTCTGTATTGCCTTTCTATATTTTGAATACTGTAGTTTGTTTTCTTTATCTTGTGTTTTGCTTGCATTCTGTTTTAACAGCATATTAAAACTTCAAAAGAGACCACAGCTCTCTCTGTTCTGAGTCAGGCAGAATTTTTTCCCTCCCTCCCACCTATTTAAGTTGTCTTGTTAAATACCACTGTCTTTCTAGTTGCCCGCCTCTTATGTTAATCTGACCATATATCTCATTTCTCTCTACTTTCACTGGCTTATGTGAGTAATCACAAAACCATCACTTTTGAAATCCCACCCCTTCAATTATTTAAATTTATTGGCCATCCTACAGTATTTCATAGTACCAAAATACAAAAGTAACCACCCCTTTCAGTCCATCTTGCTGTTTTAAAAATAGTAACTCTACACTAAGCCTTAACTTTTTAAACAGGTAAAACTCAAGTTACCTACTTTCATATCTAACTTCTCTAGTGCACACTGCAGAGTGCATTCTTTTCAATCTTACCTTTAAGCATCCCTGTTACTAGCACTTTCTCTAATACCTAAAAAGATCATCTCTACTTGACTCCAAGTAGACTTTTCTCTATCTGTTAAACCTAGCACTTGCTCCTACAGTACTTATTACCTTGATACGGCACTCTTATAGATAGCACCCCAAAAAGGCAAACCCCCATTTCTCGGTCACCCACATCCCCCGGAATCTCTTTTAAAGTTTTTGTCTAGTCCTTCTAGCATGTCGAGGGATCAGTTGCTAGTGTCCTCTCCTGCTCAGCTGGTGAACCTGGGAATATTGAGGCAATGTTACAATTGCCTCATGTACCTGAACAACCCTCTCCTCCTCTCACAAAACACAAATACATGCGAGAGATGCAACTATACGGCCAAACTGGAGGCTGAGCTCTCTCAACATAGGACTGGCAAGACCAGTCAGGAGGAGAAGGTTACCACACACACTATAGACCCAGTCTCACATAGTACCATCACAACCTCAAATCATACACATAAACACACAAAGACATACTCGGCGGCTCTGATCAAAAATCTACCAAAACAGCAGAGGCCACCAAAGCAGACACCCAAACAACCACCACCTCAGAACACAACACCTGCAACACATAGACCTCACAGTCAGAGTGTCAAACAGTCACAGCCCTTCAGGCCAAACACAATGCCAGACACACTAGTCATTGGTGACTCCATAGTCAGACACACTGGCGTCCGCTCACCAGACTGAGTAAGGAGAAGGTCACAGTAAGCTGCCTGTCGAGGGCTAGAATCCGCCACATAACGCAAGCACTCAGGGCTCTCAACAGCAGGTACAAATCTGACTCAGTCATTGTCCACGCTGGTGTAAGCGACCTGAGGCGTACCTCCTTGGACTACATGAAAAGAGACATTGAGGAGCTCTCTGATTATGTAGCCCAGGCAGGTATGACCCTGACCTTGAGCAGTATCCTACCTTCACCAAGAATGATGCCACAATACAGAGATAAGATGATCAGCTTTAACAATTGGCTTAAACTCTGGTGTCATTCAAAGGGATCAATGTCTGTCTGCCTGGGATGACATGCTGGACAAGCCACGCTGCCGCAGGGACGGCTTGCACCTGTCACCCTGGGATTCGGATATTGGCAAAGGCTCTTGCCACCCCATAGTGCCTTTTTAGGCAAGGCTCAAATTCTAAACCTACCACCCTAGAACACAAAAAGGAAAAAACTAAGGGTAATGCTGCTCAATGCCAGAAGTCTAAATCTCAAAATGCACGCACTCGAGGCCCTTCTCAGTATGGAGAACATCGATGTCTGTGCAGTGACAGAAACCTGGTTCAAGGCTCCTGAGAGCACCCCAGCACTATCAGGTTTTATCTCTTATCATGCGTTCCGGCCCCAAAATCCGGACAATACCAAGTAAGGAGGGGGTATCCATATTCATCAAAGACACCCACACCTCAAGACTGGTGGCAGCACGATGCATCGGAGACCATCCAGGTGCAATTAACCATAGGCAAGACTGCTCTGCAAATTGTAGCATGTTACAGGCCACCTCACAAACTCAGGAACCTCACATGGCCTTCCTGAAAACACTAGAGGGATAAATGTATCACCAAACACCATCATACTAGGTGACTTCAATTACCCTAATATAGACTGGGAACACTACTCAAGCCCAAACACCCTAGCCCAAAAGTTCCTGGAATTCATAAACTCAAATGCCATGGAACAACTAGTCACCATCCCCACAAGAGGAGAAAACATACTTGATCTCATCATCACGAACATGGGAGCACAATGTTCAACACCGGAAGTATACCCCTCACTGGTGAGATCAGATCACAAACTAATCTCGCTGGAGGTCCTCATCCCACCCACCTAAAATAAAAAGACCACAGTAAAGAACTTCTCGAAAGCCGACTTCACACTTCTAAAGACTAGTGTGGTCTCCTTTAAGGCCCCGAGGCGGAAAACAGTACTCAAGCCGCTGAATCACTTACAAATGCCTTCTACCAGCACCTGCAGGACTGCATGGATAAGGCAATCCCAAGCAAAACAAAGACTCTTTGTACCAAAGGCAAGCGTCCAGTCTGGTGGACCCCAGCCATAAACAAACTCTACAACAAAAGGAGGAAGCTACTACAAGATAGAGCAAAATCCTTAAAACGTAAGACACCCTTGATCACTATACGTAGAAAACCAACACCTCTCATAAAATCATCCAAAGCAAATTTTGAGAGAAAAATAGCTAAAGACTCAAAGACAATCATAAGGCCTTCTTTAGCTATGTTAGAAACCTGGGAGGAAACTCCCAGATATGCTCAGAACTAGTTCAAAATGATGTGAAGATTACTGATCCTACAGACATTGCTAACATACTGGCTGACAGGTTCAGTGCAAACTTCTCCCCTCCCCAAAGGAGAGATATCTATACCAAGTGATTGCAGCCCCCAAACATCTCCAACGCCCAAGTGAGAACTGCTCTCTCCAAAGCAAAAACACAGCATCCATGGGACCTGATGGTGTCCCGGCTGTGTGCTCCACGAACTCAACAAGGAATTAAACCCACAGCTAGGACAGCTGTTTAATCATAGTCTTACCTCTGGATACGTACCCAGGGGTGGCGCACTGCAACTGTGGTCCCACTTCACAAAGGCGGTGCCTCCACCGACCCTGGAAATTACCGGCCCATTAGCTTGACAAGCCTTATCTGCAAAGCCATGGAGAGGATCATAATGGACCTCATAAATAAAGACATAGGGAATTTTCAGACTTTGGATCCATCCCAGTTTGGCTTTGTCAAGGCAGATCATGCCTTCTAAACTTGGTTGACTTTTGAAACAGTCACCAAAGCCATTGATGAGGGAAAGGCAGTCCATACAGCCTACCTCGATCTGGCGAAGGCCTTGATACAATACCCCACTTGGGTATCATTGAAAAACTCATCAGCTTAAATGTTAACCCATACATCACAAGATGGGTTGCAAACTGGCTGAGTGACAGAACCCACAGGGTCAGAGTTGCTGGCGCCATGTCAGACTCAAAGCCTGTCACAAGTGGTGTACCACAGGGCTCAGTCCTGGGCCCACTCTTGTTTGGCATCTACTTTTCCAGTACAAGCAAACACAGGAGGGTTATGGCTGACAAAGTTTGCAGATGACTGCAAACTGGGCGCCATAGTAGAAAACACATCTGACACAGATATCCTTCAGAAGGGTCTCACAGAAACGGATAACTGGTGCCAGAGCCATGGCCTAAAGTTAAATGCCAAAAATGCATAGTCATACCCTTCGGGAAAAACAAGGTTACCCCTAGCTACCAAATAGGTGGCAATCCACTGAGCACAGAAGAAGTTATCAGGGACCTGGGGACCCAGGTTGATAGTAGTCTGTCATTCGACACCCATGTAGCTAAAGTAGTTAGGAAGACCTTCTACATTGCCCACCTTATCATGAAGGGATTCTCATCTAGATCAAGGGAGGTCATAGTCTCCCTATACTCATCACTCATCAGACCAATGATTGAGTACAATGCCCCATTCGAATGTATCTGACCCGACACTTGCAGCAGCTGGAGAGGCCACAAAAGTTCCTCACCAAAGGATAAAGGGTCTCAAACATCTGTCCTATGCTGCCCGACTGAAAGAACTCCAGCTCTATTCAGTCGCCACCGCTTGCTCAGAGGTGACCTTTGCCTAACATACAAGGCCATGTCAAACCCAGATTTGATGAATATGCTTCACCTCAAAAATCTAGATCCGTCAGAGCCACAAGGGCGGAGACTTAAACCTCGACACGGCTATTAATAGGATGTGCTGGAGGGATAGATTCATCACCCAAAGACTCCCTATGCTGTGGAATAAAATCCCGGTATATGTGAGGCAGAGCACCTCGCTGGCCTTGTTCAAGAGAAATCTTGACCAATGGATGGGAGATCACAGATATACCCCAGGGATTACCTCAGTGTCACTGCTCAACAGAGGCACAGCAAAATAATGGGTATAGTTCCCCATACTAAAGGGGTGGCGTAAGCCACAAAACTATGGGCTAGGCTTGTAAATGCCCTCGGGCAGATAGCCTAGTATGAACCTATGAACCTATGAACCTATGAACCTATGTACAAGGATCTAATGACACAAGCATGAACAACACTTGGATTCACAGAGGGGTTCCCAGTGGGAGTAGATGTGCATCAGGGCTCAGCTCTGAGCATACTAATGATGGACTACATTAGCAAACTGGTTGGAGGGGGCAAACTAATAAAGTAGTTGTATGCAGATTATGTTGCATTGCATGTACACGCTGAAAAAAACTTCACCAGATGATTATTTATTTATTTATTTATTTATTTATTTATTTGATTGTGTTTACTGGGAAAGTCTAACATAGCCATGATTGGTCCCATTTCAGTGGAAGTCCAAGGAGAAAAGCCCCACAGTTAACATGTTTTACAATATGTCATACAATACAATATAATATAATGCAAAAGAGCAAAGGTTACTACCACATGCAATATACAAAAATGAGTATGTAAAGAAAAAAACAGAAAACACGTAGCTCCTAGAAATCATCATATTCTACAGAGTTATATTTCAGTTTTGCTAAGTAACACTAATAATGTTAATATCTTCCATTAGGTTACTACACAGGTGCAATAGAATGTGTAGGACAAAATGGAATGTACATGTCCTAGACAACCCTTTCCTTATTATTATAAATGATCCTCCTTTTAATGAGGTACAGTCTAGAGCTCCACCAATCAGAGGAAAATGATAGACAATAAAGCCATCTTTGCACTCTCCAGTAATTCATAAGCACCACTGATATAACTGCCAAATTCTAAGATCCCCACTTTTAACAAGTAAAACATCTTTCTTAAGGATGTGGGGAATGAATTCCCCACACATTAATTACCACTCTTATGTCTGATATATTGTCCCATTTCTGATACTGCACATCACATTGGAAATACACTATTGTTGGAACTGAATTCATCCTCAAGTCTTGGTGAGTACTTTCTTGTGTCAGCTCTGCTTTTTTATAAAATCTCACCAAGATGACACTGATATGTAGACTATATTTTATACATCATGAAGAAACATAGGTAAAAAAAAAAAAAAAAGAAGTCTAGGTGCACAGGTCCCAGGATAAAAACGTATCCATTGCTGAGTACACACTGGTGCCAGCACTGCAAAAATGGAAGTGTAGAATCTTCAAGAAATGGAAAAATTCCCACCATAGGTTTAGGCCAGACTCATGGGGAGGGTGTTTCCACATGGCAAAAGGAAGAAGTAGCCCACAAAAAAAAAAAAATCACAAATGATAAAGTAGGGTGTAAAGGATAGTAAAGAAATTATCTGTTGTTAGTATTATAAGATATGCACAGAATTTCTAGACAGAAAGAAAATTAGAGGAATGAAAAATACTTGCACAAGAAAAAAACTGTCAAAAATTACACATAAAATTTAAAATCCTTAGTGCAATAGATCGAGAAAACTAGCATTATGTAGATGAAAAAATATTGTGGAGCCTAAAAGAAGATGAAATGGCAGAGAAAGTAAGCAGAGATAATGAATAAAAAAAATGGAGGTTTTGCAAAGTTATAAAAGAGAAACATGGTCATGGGAAAGAAAGCAAGATCTGATATTGTGTGATATTTATTCAGAGAAGAAAGCTAAAGTTATCAATGCATAAGGAGCAGCTCCAAAGATATTTAAAAAGAAATACCATCAAATACACTCAGATATGGCAAGTTTCACAATACAAAAAAAATCACAAAGAGGAAATGTAAAAAAATGGTGGCTTAGTCAGGAATAAGTTAAACAAATAGAAAATGAATTCTATCTATAAAGTGAAGGGTTTAGTGTGGAAACTTTAACAGAGGCAGTGTTGCATGATGATGGAACAGTGCATCCCCAGGAAGAGAAGCAGGGGATGCAGTGGGATACATATGAAGAGGGTTTACCACAAGGTGATATTCTGGGGTTCCCTATTAAATAAACAAATGTTTGAAATTTTGAATGCCAGTTTATCGACAGCTTATTGTCGAAAAGGTCAAATCCCAAAGGCATGGAACAGTGATTTTTTTCCTAGTTAAAAAAATCACTGTGCCGTTTTTGGGACTTTGTAATTTCCTCCACTGTGGTGCAATCTCAGAGTTGATATATTTAAGTAAGGGGGTATGGGGGTACATCCCCCCACATGGGGGTGTTGTGGGCAAAGCCTCTACTTTATTTTTTGTTGGGGGTTTTTTTGTTTTTTTGTTTTTTTTGTGGACCAGCGATTTTTTTCCATAGGAAAAAAATCGCTGTTCCGGCTGTTCGGGATTTAGATGTTTTGACATTTAGTTGTTGATAAAGCAGCGTTCAAAATTTAATAGGGAAGCTATTCTGGAACTTTCTGTAGGAGACTCATATGAAAGTCCATACCATCAAAAACAGGTAATATTGTGGCATGATGGATCAATGGGCCCCCATATGAGGAGCAACAGATGAAGCAGGACTCTTCTGAAGAAGATATTATACAGGACCTTCTGCAGAAGACTTGTAGGAAATAGAGAGCCAATAAGTTGCTCTCAATCTAGAAGAAAATGATCCAAGTGAAGACCAGCCTGGTTTAATGGAAAGACATATAATGACAGTCAAAAGAAATAGATTACAGAAAGTAAATATGACTGATAATATTAAAAGGCTGGTAAAACAGATAAACACAGTAATGCGAACTATTAAGAAATTCATAAGACTTAGAAATAAGTAGCATATAGTTTTGTGCATCTAAACTAATAATGGATAAAATGTTGCCACAAAAAATAGAGCAACAGAAGAAAGGAATGGAATAAGCAAAATGCCACCATGGAAACATCAAATACAGAAAACAATAAAGCATCTATGACAAGAAGTATCACTGTTAGAATAATACAGAAAATGAAACAGATTATTGAAAATCATCAGAAAGATAGATGTGGTAAAGGCAGCTCAAAGTACCAAAATAAACCAGGATTTATCATACACTATTTCCAATAATAAACTAAAATAGCAGCAGAAGTCAAAAATGTATAATGTATTCAGATAAATATAAAGAAAAATACAAAATAAACAGTTTATTGATGATTCAGAAAGGATTGGTAGAAAAATGGCAAGCAATGCAAAAGGAATAGAAACACCACTATGAACAAATAGGTACCTTTTGGAGTAGTATTTATGAAGACACTGTTGAATGCCGAAATAAAAAATGATAGAGGTTATAGAATGCAAAACTGAAGGCAAATGGGATGAAATGTAGTATAGATAAGACAGTTGCAATGGCAGCAAATGGGTGACCCAGAAGAAGCTGAGAATTGAGGTATAACAGAAATTAATGGAACAGGTTAACAGCTTCAAGTAACTGGGAGGGGTGCTTGAGGAGAAGGGTAGTCTGAATGAAGAGGGCAAAGCTAGAATCAGAGGAGCTGCAGCCAACTGGCATAGAGTGTCAGGTGTAGTCTATGACAGAAAAATGCCAAAGAAGCTGAAAAATAAGGTGAACAAAACAGTTATGTGACCAGTACTACAGTATGGGACTGAGATCTGGGTAGTAAAGGCAGAGAAAGCTAGAGGTGATGGAGATGAAATGCTTGAGATGGGTGGTAGGATGTGCATTGTCAGACAGACAAAGAAATGAGGACTTCAGAAGCCAAAGTAGCTCCAATTGCAGAAAAGGTCAAAGAGAACAGATTATGGTAGTTCAGGCTCATGTGCTGGAAAGCAGTTTGGGATGGACAGGAAGAAGGCAAGAGGAAATGAGGACATTCCCCAAAGAGATGGATGGATTGTGTGAGAGAAGACGTGTGACTGTCAGGTATGACTGTCAATGAAGGAAGCAGAGCGGCACTGAATTAAGAGACATAGTGATAGCTGACATGACACACTGACCCCATGTAAAAAAATGGGAAAAGGGTGTCAATGATTTGGATGATAGGGGAAATTCCAGTGCCAGACTGCTTTGGGAGTGGCAGTTGCACCTTTCACATCATGACAGACTAGTGAAGAGAAAGTTACTTTGAATTAATAGACTTACTTGTTTATTATATAAACTTTACAAACCAAGCAATGATTTAAGTTTGAAAGGATCAAGAGCGAGAATATAATTACTAATATAACAGAAGTCTGCTAATGAGATGTTTCCATTTCTAATTACCCCTATTTTGAATTGCTCATATTTTGAGTTAAATGATGATATCCAGTGTAAAGTAACTAAAGATGTGGATGAAAGTCTGTATCCGTTGTTAGTGTCACTACCTTATATGACCCAATTAATAAAGTTTGCCTACAGTTACATGTTAGAAAGTCAAATGGCAATGGGCAAAAATAAGACAAGTAGTAGACAGATTTTATTGGCCAGGTATAATGAAACAAATAAAAAAATGTGCTTCTTGTCCATATTCTTAGAAAATTGTGTCCCTTCCTGGATTTATGTCCATGGATTTCATTGCCTATTACAGAAGTGTCATTTGAATTATATTGCTTCAGTCATTGCTGGGTCACTAGTAAAATCTAAGTGAGTATTAATACTTACTAGTAATAATGTACTGTGTAGCAGATATTCCAGAAACCATACAATTACACAAGATTAATACAAATGATACTGCCATTAAGTTGGTACAATTATTCTGTAATGAAGGTATCCCTAAGGTGACACTAAGACACAACCTTTCTACCAAGGGTATTCCACCAGTTGTGCCACAACATCCATGTGAAGCTGTTAAAACATCAATATACCATCCATGGATGGACACTTTTATGGTTTAGTAAAACATTGAAATCCAGGTTAAGAAAAGTTACTGACAGAGATATGAAAATCTGGGACTATCTATTAATCTACTTGCTGTTTCTGATAAGAGAGGTACCACACACTTTAGCTAGGTTTACCCATTTGATTTCATGTATGACCAACATGAGATTACAAAGAGACCTGAGTTGAAGACACCATTTATAAGCATGATAATGGGATAGATGGGTCAATATTAGAAGACCAAAAGATCAAAATCGTGAATGCTCTAAAGAGCGAAAATGCCAGACCTTGAACTCCTTATTGTGGTGGTCTGCACCACCCCACACCCCCCAATAAATATATATTCCAACACTGAGATTGCACTACAGAGAGGAAAGGACAAATATTCCAATTTTCACTATACTGCGATCTCACAAAAAGAACATTGAGGTGTGGCATTTTCACTCTTTAGAGTGTTCGCAATTTTGATCTTTCGGTCTTCTAATATAGACCTGGGATAGATTATAGCTGGCTGTGTCCATAGTAAAGGACCACATGCAGAAAGCCCATGATACGCAACAATGACCCTATAATAAGAATGTCTGACTTGAGGAATTTAACATTGGCACTCAATTATTAGTATTAGTATCCTCCATGAAGAGCAAATTTCTATCTACATGATAAGGGTTTTTTTTTGATGATTGAAAGGCTAATTATAGTGAATCACAAGACTAAGTAAGCAGGAAAGAAAAAGAGGAAATCTGCCACACTAATGCACTAAAGCCATTGACAGATGTACAATGTTCTTTGGTTTAGAGTGCCAACTGAATTCCATACAGGAGAAAAGAGAACTTATCTCTAAAGTATAGCTAGAGGAATCATTGTCAAAAGTCCAAAATAAGTAAATAATAGAATTTCTACTTAAAAAAGGTGAATTTTCAGAAATACCTGGGTGAACTAAATTGATAGACCATGACACAAAGGCAGAACCTGGAGTGAAGTTTAGAACAAGATTGTACAGAGTACCAGAATAACAAAGAAGAGTAAAAGAAGAAATTCAAAATTTGCTGACATTAAGTGTAATAGAAGAATCATGGATTGAATGTATCAGCCAAGTAGTGTTGGCTTGTAAACCTAACTGAAGTATAATATTCTGTATAGAAATCAGAAAACCAAGTAACATTTCATTCAAAGTCTGAAAGATGTCACATCCCAAAACTGATGAGCTGATAGAGACTTTTGGCTATGCAAAGTACTTATCAATACTAAACATGACAAATGACAAAAAGATATTGGAAAATTCCAATTTCAATCTTTTCTAAAGGCAAAATGACATTTGTAATCCCTGGAAGTTTATTTCATTACTCAGCATTACCATTTCAATTTCATGTAAATCTTGTCTTCACAAAGACACCAGTGGATAATATATTGGTGCCCCACACAAAATATGTATGATACTTAGATGATAGCGGAGGTGGTGCTGTGGTAGCATTGTCACCTCACAGCAAGAAGTTGTGCCGTTCAATTCTCAGCTAGAGCGTCTTCTGTGTGGAGACATGCGTGAATGGGCATACCTTCGTTGAAGGTTGTGCATCAGGGCTGGCAAACTCGACACGTAAAAAATCTACTGCCAATCATTAGCGGACCGGAGTTCCACTGTGGCGACCCCTAACCGGAAAAAGCCGAAAGACACAAACAAACAAACTTAGATGATATGATCATCCATTTAGGGAAATGGGAGTCTCACTTACCAAGACTGAAGGCTATGTAACAATCTGTTAGATAGGCAGCTCTGACAGCAAAAGCTAAAGTAAATTGCGCATATTGGAAGCACAGAGCCATAATCAAGGGGAAAGGAAATGTGGTGTCTGTCTTGTTTTAATTGGGACACTACTCTTGGGACTGTCCCAGGTACCCATCTACCTAGCCACTACTCTGTGGAATCTAAATATTTGTGATACCTTATAGGAAGAGAGGAGATAAAACCTCCACTAAAAATAGTGGATATATATAAAAACAAAAAAAAATGGCCTATAGCCCCCACTAACAGGCAATTGAGTGCTTCATGTAAACTAGCTGAGTAAAAAGAAATTTCTATCCATTTTGTGATAAACGCATGCCATAGATAGATCTCATATAAAGCTAAAAAACATGTAGCAAAGATATTGGTCTCTTGAGGCAGATAAAATATTTATTGAACTAGAAAGAATATTATCTTCTGAACAAGTCGTAAGTGATTTTAATAAGAAATCTACTTTGTATATAAATACATAAGTAGATTTGGGAGCTTTATTATCACTTCTTATTTATGGTGAGGAACACCCTATGTACTATATTAGATGAAATTAAGTAATGCTGAGAATAAATACTCAGACACTGAAAAGGAATGCCTGGCTGTGAAGTGGGATTTCTCTTCCTATAAGCACTATTTGTTAGTTTTCGGAGACTCATCATTCTCCATTTCAGTGGCTAAGTAAAGAACAGGATGACAGAACAAACTTTTGCTGCTGATCACCTGCACTAAATCCTGTACACTACATATACCTTATGTGTTTGTGCTTGGAGGTGGTATGTTGTTGGTTTTACTGTGGTACATGTACCACTTTATGCTGAGTTTGTGTGTTGATGGAAGCCTTGTGAGTGTGCTGATGTTAGTTACTATTTAATGATTGCAAAAAGAAACGGGTGAAGTTTTATTTTGCTATTAATGGTATTCAGCATTAGGGCTTTTTGGGGGGTTGTATGGATGGTGGCAGGGATCTTCTACTAATAGTCAATCTATGGAAATTTTGATGTGTTTTATGTCAACAAGCTACAGCACATGCTCCAAGGCTAATCCTTGGGACATCATGCAAAGAAAAGGGAACAAAAGGAAAGAAAAAAGGGTTCCTATTAAATGATTGAAGCTGCATTCTTTTGAATGCATTTTGATCGAACTTGAAAGCATGAGAAGGCAAAATAGTGAAACGGCATATAAGCAAATTTATTCCTTGGGAAAGAAATTACTTGGCCGCTTCCGTTAACTTTGCCATTTTTGTGACTGTAGTGCGATCTCAGAATTGGTATATTTAAGTAGTGGGGTTGTGGGGGGCAAAGCCCTAAACTTTATGTAATGTTTTAAATTGTTTTTTTTTTTTTTGTGGAACAGTGATTTTTTCCCTTGGAAAAAAAATCACTATTCTAAGCTTTCGAGATTGTAAGCTTTCACTTACATGGGTTCTATAAATCATCATTCGCTTTTTAAGGGTTCGATGATTTAACATAGACCCACCTGCATCCCCTATACTCCCTTTAAATCATGTATGCTAACTTGATCTCACAATCCCCTGGCAAAGGACATGTCTTACTACCCCAGGGGCAGTCAATCTTGCAAAGATTTCTACTATTTACATATGCCGACCAATGTGGGTTGACAATATGCATGTTGGGGGTGAATTGGGGTTGGGTTTGAATGTGCTTGTATACAGTACTGTCACTCCATCCTTTCCAGTGCACTGTCTAATAGAAATTTTGATAGGTTGTTTAAGACTTTCATTCCATCTGTGCAAGTGTGAACATGATGGTTTCATTGTTACATCTACTCTGTGAAATGGGGAAAGGCAATTAATGGAATTAGGAGCTAATAGAAAATAAATTATCAGTCAGTTTTGTATAAAAGGCTGTAGCCACAAGGAAGAAAATCAGAAGTTGGCTCCTCAGATTGGATGAAAATCAGAGGGTCTCTCTCTCTCTGAAGATTCATATTTCCTGAAACTGGATGGTCCAGTCAGGGCTTATAGTGGATATGGCCTAAGAAAAGTTCAGGGGAAGAGGTTATATTTTTGTTTTGCTTATTGCTTGTTTGTTTTTTGATGTGAATGGAAGAGCTAGCCAGGACTGGTAGATGTGACCTTTATGTGCAGCCTGTTATTGTAAGAACTTGGCTGAGTGGGCCCGTTAGTTCTAAGGACAATGAGCCTAATATATCAGATAAAAGCCAAGTTGGCTAATTTCTCATTTCATTCTTTAATAAAAAAACTGTGTGTGTGTGTGTGTGTGTGTGTCTGTGTGTGTGTGTGTGTGTGTGTGTGTGTGTGTGTGTGTGTGTGTGCGTGTGTGTGTGTGTGTGTGTGTGTGTGTGTGTGTGTGTGTGTGTATGGGTGTGTGGAGTATGTGCGAGGTAGCAGTTCTTTATATCTATGACACATATTGTCAGTGGGGAGTATGGATAGCACTATGTGCTGAAATCAGTTTGTTGATTTATGCTATAGTTGACTCACATTATTTGACTTTAACATAGTTTTGGGTTTTTGCCTTTGTTCACATTAACAATGGAGTTGGGAGGTAGGGTTGTGTGTGGAGCTTGTTCTTTTGGTGATTTTTACCAGGTGCAGATTATTCTAAGGGCAAAACAGGCAGTCACACTGGGTCCATGGCTTCAGGGGGGCCCATGGCCACATAAAACAGTTTAATTTTAAAGTTGAAACTTAAGCCATTTGTGTGTGACTTGCTGAATGAATTATTTTCTCTTTCTCTATATTTATATATATATATATATACATTTGCATATATATATATATATATATATATATATATATATATATATATATATGTGTGTGTGTGTGTGTGTGTCTCCAGAGGCACTGATTTACAGGAAGATCAGTAAGGAAACTGCACAACAGGAAGTATATGGAAATCACAATGGTTAGTATTAGGTTAGCTGCACTTTTAAGTAAGCCAACTATCCAAAGGCAAGACTCAAACCCTGCATATTGTGGCTATTAGGTCAATACCTTAACCATTATGCTAACCCCCAACCCCCTTTAAGCTACGTCCTTCTCTCTACTTATGTTCAACAGTGAGTGATGTAGTGTCTTTGAAGTGCACAGGAATAACAACAACATGTTTACCTTATCAGTGTCTTTGAGTATCTGTTACTGCTTGAGAAAGTATTCTACTTGCATGGGAGCATTCTTTGAAACCTTTCTATTTGCACCAGCATCTTTGAATGTTGCTTGGGGGAATTTTGAATTTTTGTAATGGAAATTTAGTAAATGCTTTAATTCTGGAAATTACTTTGCAGATACTGGTGCGAGTATGTGTGTGTGTGTGTGTGTGTGTGTGTGTGTGTGTGTGTGTGTGTGTGTGTGTGTGTGTGTGTGTGTGTGTGTGTGTGTGTGTGTGTGGTGTATACATGCACATCCAGATATCAAACTAATGCAGTGCCCATTAATGCCAGCCCTGTGGGTGTCTTGATGGTAAAGTAAGGCAATAGTCCTCAGTAATGCCAGCCCATTACAATAAATTCAGTCATAAGCACTGCTTTTTTAAGTTCATTGGTAAATAAGTGGCTAACTTCTCTGAAGGGTCATTTTAAACCAAGCTGTACTATCCTATTAGGCATTCAAAATACACTTACCATGATTTTTATTGCTGTACTTCCTGTTAGTGAATTAATGCTTCTGGAGTCATACCTATGACAATTGAAAGGGGACCCTGCTGCAAGACAGGACATATAGGCACTGCCTCTGTCCCTTAGTATGTAACTTGCTTAGAGTCATGGGTTTATATCACTTTATTGAATTGTTATTCAGCGAATAGCAATTCATTAAACCTCTGTTTATTGAAGCCACTATTCATCGATCGGTGAATTTTTCTAGGGCAAACCAATGGTTGGCCACCATCCAGAATTTGCCTTTTTCCCCACTGTACTGCGTTCTCGGAATTTCATTATTTAGTTAGGGTGGTATGGGGGGGCACAGTCCCCCACATTGGGAGTTGTGGAGGGTGTAGCCCCCACCTTAGTAGGGTTTAAGTTTTATGTTTTTTATTATGGTCGTATGGTTGGTCTACTGTGGATTTGCCCTAAGTTGATGTTTCTCTGTAAAAGCTGTTTGATGTATAGCAGCATCAATAAATAGAAGTTCTATGAATTGCTATTCACTGAATAGCAATCTGATAAAGTGATATACATCCTAGCGTAACATAGTGGTAAGCAAATGGAGGTAAAAAGAATCAAACACTGCTTTATTGACTACAGGAAGCGGCTACATTAACAGCTTGGAGCCTTAACCCCCTGCCCTAACTGCCAGACATTCACACAGTCAGTAATGGTTCAAGTCACTAAGGTTTACAGTCAGTCAATAATGGTGGTCATTAGAGTTCTGTGTGATATTAACACACTGTTTCTTGCAGTCAAAAGTACAGGGTTTGAACAGTTTCACCTCCATTTGCCTACTATGTGACTTTCAGCAAACCGTAATTGATGGTCACATCTGTGTATGTCTGTGCAAATACTTAGTTCCTGCATCCCACTATTCCACTTGTGTAATGGGTTAATGCTGCTGTTTCCTAGTATCAGTGTATCATAGTAGAATACTAGGATATTGACCCAAGGGGCCTTTTTCAGCATAGACATGATTCCCACATACGTCTGTTGTGCAGTTTCCTATACTGCTAATCCTGTACACTGGTCTTTCTGGAGAGAGAGAGAGAGAGAGAGAGAGAGAGAGAGAGACTTTATTCAACAGGTCACACATAATACAGTTTGACAGTCATTGGTTTGCAAAGGTTTTGTGGGAGTATATATACTTGGACATGGATCAACAAGCACTTTATTTATTTTATGTATTTATTTTTCTTTGTTTACTGGGAAAGTTCAAGTGGGTAATATCCAGTTTCAGTGGAGGCCTGGGGAGAAAAGCTCCATTTGCTTACATTGCATTATACTAAGTTCCAGTTAAGCACAGAGTAGTTACATTTCTGTTTACTTTTATACAAAAATAGTAGTTACATTTATACATTCTAAGAGTTTATAGAGGTGGAAGTTACTAAAGAGAAAGTCCACATGCAATTTAGTGGATTGTACAGGCAGAAGTTATATATACAAATTGTTTCGTCATTTCAGTGAGAGGTTGGGTGTATTTTGTTTAAGGAGAGTATTTCAAGAGTATCATGCCATGAACACAAAATCTTAACCTTGATATGATCATGTGCAGGACCAGGACTGGATAAGATGTCACTTAAGCAATGGTTTAAAAGTATTAAATGTGCTGAATTTAGCAATGTATTGGGAGTAGACCAAATCTCCTGCAATATTATTTGACTTATTTGTAAGCAATAAGAACATGTTACTAGAGAGGAGGTCACTAAGGTAGTTGTGTAGTTCAAGCCAGCTTAATTGCTTTAAGCTATGACAGTGGTGGGTCCTATGAGGGAGATTGGTGGGAAATTTAACAACTTTATTGTAGCAGGAGCCAAGTTTCTTTCTTTGAGTATTGCTTAAGTTTGTGATGATATGAGTGGCTTATAAGAGAGTTGAAAATAAGAAGGTGGGGGCTAGAGTTTTTTTTTTTTTGCTTTATCTATAAGGAATCCATTCTTTCTATAAAGGGAGCCTAGTTTCTGATAAGTAGATTTAATGGTGTGCAGTATATGCTGGTCATATTGAGATTATCATCTATTATAATATCTAGAAGTTTACTGTGAGTTACAGTTTCAATGACAGTATTATTTGCTGACTTTTTAGTGAAAAATTGCTTTTAATTTTGGCAACTTTTTGAGGTAAAAACATTAACTTAGTTTAATTGGGGTTGAGTAGGAGGTTTGATTCTTTGAGCCAGGTTTCTATAGAGGAGAAAGATTTTTGGGTGATGTCTTGGAGCTTATTTACTGTTGAGGCCACACATATTAATGCTGAGTCATCTGCATACTGAACTAAGCTAGCATAGTGAGTGGAGGTCATTAATAAAAATATTAAAATAAAAAAGGTCATTAATAAAAATATTAAATAGTAGAGGACCCAGGATAAGTCCCCGAGGGACACCTTGTAGTAACTGGTTGAAAGGATGAGCAAGTTTGTTCCCATTTGATGGCTTGTTGCCTTCCAGATAGGTAACTAAGAAAGTACAACAAGGGTATTGTGAAAGTCGTACTGGGGAGAGTTGAATGAGCAATTGCTGGTGTGAGACAGTGTCAAATGCCTTTGACAAGTCTAAGAACATGGTGGACACAAGCAAAACATTGTTTCTATGTTGATTTACTATATTGGTAAAATGTAGTAGAGCATTAGTGTTGCTGTGTTGGGGCCTAAAACCATGTTGTGTTTCAGACAGCAGGTTATTTGAGTTTAGGTATTGCATCAGCTGAATATGGATGCATTTTTCTAATATTTTAGAGAGGGGGAGAGAGAATCACTATTAGTCTGTAGTTATTAAACTCTGTAGCTGTGCCATGTTTGTACAATGATATGATGTAGGGGTTTTCCACAGTGATGGGGAATAGCTTTCTGCTACGGACCTATTAATTAGTATGCACACAGGGAAGTCTATGACGTCCGTGGCCATTTTTAGGCAGTCTGATGATAGTCGGTCTACAGCTATGAAAGTAGTTTTTAGTTTAAGGATCAACTTCCTTATGAGTCATAGGTACTGCACTAAAATTAAAGAGCTGTAGGTGGTTTTGCTTGGACAGGGGTAGAGAGTGGGAGTAGATGCATTAGTGTCTAAGAGAGAGAATATTGATTGTATAAAGTAGGAATTAAGCTGTGTGGAGATAGAGTCGGTTGTATTGCCTGTTTTTGGAGAGGGAGCGGTGGTCTTGCCATGATGGAATACTTAAAAAGTTTTCAGTTATTTTTATGCATGTATTGTAGGTTGGTATAGTATCTTTGCTTATCCTGGTTTAAATGGAGTTTTGCAAGGTTTCTAAGATGTCTAAATTGCTGGAAGGCATTTTGAGTTCTATTTTTATACAACTTTTTTGTAGGCTTTATCCCTTTTGGTCATGATATTTTTTTGTTTCTTTTGTCAGCCATGGTGCAGGGGTTGGATTTTACTCTTTTATTACTTACTGGTGCTAGATTATTTAAGGTCTGTAAGAATATGTTGTTAAAGTGTTCTACAGCAGTATCTGGTGGCATTGTTCTAAGCACATTCCAGTTATATTGTTTTAGTGTTTCATTGAAGATATCTTTGAGGAAATTTCATACCTGATTTTAGATAAAATGTTTATATAGGTTATGATGAGTTCTAGTAGTATATGTTGGTATGTGGTCACTTACGCTATCCGAGAGGCAGCCTACTTTTGCCAGTTTGTCTAGTTTGTTTGTAACAATCCAGTATAACTTTAAGTGTCTACCTGAAGTTTTATTGATTCTAGAAGATGTGGCTATTAATTGTCTGAAGTTGAACAAGTTTATGGATTCAGTTGGAGTAGTGGAATTTATGAGTTGACAGTCTATAGTTACGTCTCCAAGTACTATAGTTTCATGGTTAATTTGTCAGCATATCCAATACAGGATGCTTTCAGCAGTATCAATGTTATTCCGTAGTGATATATAAATTACTGTTAAACATATAGTTTTCCTGTTATTGATTTTTAGTAGTGTTATTAGACATTCAGCATTGTTAAAGGTGGGTATTTCCTATGGAAGTAAGGTGAGGGCATTGTTATAGATGATTGTTGCACCACCTGCATGCTTGTTTTGTCTGTTATGCCTGCCTATGTTGTATCTGGACAGTGATCTCATTATCATTTTTTTAACCAGATTTCAGAAGCTATGCTACATCAGGATTGTATGTGGCAAGCTAGGCATGTATGGCATGGATTTTGTTGCACATACTTCTTAGAGTCATAGGGTTCCTTTTTTTTTTTTTTGCTGAGATGTATTAGATAATTGGTTTATTTTGGGGATGGAAGTGATATTTTTATGAATAGTGGGACCTGGCTCGGGGTGAATATCTCTGCTAATTTTTTGAATTGATATTTTACAGAGGGCCAGTTATATTTTGGTATTGGTTTAGTATTTGATTGTAACAATGGATACTTAGTCTTTAGACATTTATAGACAAATAAATCAGATATATTTTGTTTGTAGAGATAAGCTTTTATATAGAAAGGCAGGATGGATGGTTGTTGATATTCGTTATGAATATTAGCTGATGTATTTGAAGGAGGTGGATTTCATAATTGGTGATGAAGGATAGTAGAGTGAGGAAGAATAGTAAAACGACCTGAGTTAGGAGCATCTTATTTAACTTGTGTTTCATCTGTGTTGCAAATAAGGATTAAAAAACATTAGGAGGGTACTGGGCTGGTTGTAGAGATGTAATGTGATAGTTATATGGGCAAGGATTAAGACAGTTTGCAAAAGAGTTTTGGGCAGTAAACAAGAAAGGGTGTTACTATTGAGATCAATTCTACTGATTGCTTTCTTCTGCAGGAAACTGATGA
The DNA here is from genome assembly GCF_019279795.1 of Protopterus annectens. NCBI lineage: Eukaryota > Metazoa > Chordata > Ceratodontiformes > Protopteridae > Protopterus > Protopterus annectens. Next base: position 356,714,031 of record NC_056734.1, on the reverse strand, counting down.
TATTGGTTTGAGGAATATATGGATAGTGTTCTTCTTCTTTCGGCTTTTTCCCAGTTAGGGGTCGCCACAGCGGAACTCCGGTCCGCTAATGATTGGCAGTTGATTTTTTTACGGTGCCGAGGTGCCAGCCCGACGTCCAACCTTAAACGAAGGCACGCCCATTCATGCATGTCTTTTGAACACTATTTGACTGCTGGGAGGACATGTAGACTCCACACAGAAGGTGCTCCAGCCGAGAATCGAAACGGGAGAACCACTTGCTGTGAGGCAACAATGCTACCGCTGCACCACCACGGCTTATGGAAGTATAAATGTATAATATGAGAGAGTGTGTGGGAATTGGGGGTAGGTTAGGGGAGTGGAGTGAACCTGAGCATTAGCTAGAGTGAACAATCAGGTTGAAACTTGGCAAAGTGACATTGGGAAAAAAAACAGTGACTTAACTTAAGCAGTCACACCTCTGCTGAGAGAGAGATATATAAAAGGAGCAATGCAGTTTAAAAGGCATCTGAGCTAGTAGATGAAAGTCTTGATTTTGTAGATCTAGGACAAAGCTTTAGTAGGAGAATTAGTCCAATAAAACTTGACCTGACTAATGATGACAGCAGTAAAAAATTGTACTTGACTGTTTGAACAACTGTATAATGTAAAGCGGTTCCTATGGACATTGAAAAGCTAAGTCCAAAGGCCACCCGACTCCCACAGATTAGTAAATGAATGAGAAAAAGTGAACCAGAATGCAGTACTGGAGCTGTAGAAACTTACTGTCTCAGAACTCAGTGGTTACACAAGAAAAGAAATAATCTTAAAGAAAGGAGACAATAGACTGCTACAAACAATGAATTGATCCCAGTGAAAGGAGAAAAATGCCAATGGGATTGCTGTGGTCTATGAAAATGGAGCTATTATAGTGGGTAAAGTTCTTTGTTTTAGGCTGCCATGGTATTTATAATTTACATAAAAATGTAGCCCACAGACTGGTGTTTAAACTGCAGACGTTAGACGTACTGTTACATACATATCTAGTTGCTTGCAGGGACACTTTTACAGCAAAATAAAAACACACTAAAGAGACAGTTGAGTGCACTGAGTTAATGTTGACTGTATACAAATACTATCTCAGAGCTTCAAGTGATCGAATAACTGTCTAGGGCAAAGAGAAATTAGAATTGAATGGGGAGACCAAGGATAACTTCCTTGAAGGTATGTAGTTACACTAAAGAAAGACAGGAGGAAATACATTATGAGAATAACAAGTCTAGAAGCAGTGAAGAAAATATAAGAGAAAGAAATAGTTTGAGTAAGAGCAGTATGAAGAAATGTCAGTACCTGTTAGGAGGGAACTAAAGAGTAAAAGCTTACCAGCAGGATGCCAGTTGAGAAGTTTTTACAGACTATAAGGTTATTCTTACAAACTAGGACACTAAAGCACTTGTCTTCAGATTAGTCAGTATGCAAACTAAAATACACGCAGAAGACTAGGTGATTGTGGTACACAGTTTGTCCTAAATAAATGGTGGGTTGATTGAGTGGACTCAGACTGCCTTCTGGCTGTGTCTGTTGTGTGTATGCTTTAGGACCATTTCCAGTGAACATGTTGAAAAAAAGAGAAAGAAAACAAAATGATGTATTCAAGGTTCAGTAGAAATCCAATTAAATTACTGTGGGATGAACTATATGTAACAAAATACTGCCACCAGTAAAGGCACTGAAATTGTAAGTGGTTTCTTAATAAATATAGAAATGAATTTTTGTAATACAGTTGCTGTGATCCGACCACTTGGCTATCACTTTAAACAACACATCCTCAGAAGGAAACAAACAGTACTATTTTTTCACACTCATACAAATTAAGGACAAGGTCATTCGTCTTTCAAAAAGCAGCTTTTTAGCACCACAGCAAGAAAGGAACACCGAAAAAGTAAAGATAAGGCAGGATAAAAATTTTAAAAAATTGCTTCAAACCTCACAAGTGCTTTAAATTGAACAGAGGTTTTAACAAGCACTTACTTTAATTTACATTCCAACAAATATTTTTATTGGCAATGAATGGACTCAATTGTGCTATAAGATATCTACAGTTTAGATTACCTTTCTAGCTTATTTAACACCAGTTGTAAATAGTTATGCTAATAAAATAAGCATTCAGTCCTTGTAAAACACAGTGAAATTATGATGAGAAATATTGGGCACCATTACAAAAAATGCTGACACAAATCAGCTAAAGCACAAACAATCCTTGGAAGTCGTACTTAGAAGGTACATTTACAGGTTGAAATTAGGTTCAGCAGTAATACTTACAAGCTTCATTTCTCTAATAGAGACATAGTTGCCTGATCAGGGGTATATTTATGGTTTCCCATCCACTGATCCAAGTCTCACTTAAATAAGTCTGGGAATGAACTCTCATCCTTTTTCATGGATGGTAAGCCTGTTCCAAAGAAGGAAAAGCCTCTAAGACATACACCTGTCCCCCTAGTATATCCTGTTTATTTTGCAGGCAAGGGTTAGGTCCCTGGATTGCATGTTTCCAATGATGTTTGTATACTTTTTGTTAGGAATGTCTGTGGACACTCTTGTTGCATATACCTGGCTAGGTACATATCAAAGAAGGCACTGTACTCGATGACTGGTCTCATGAGAGCAGAGTCCAATGAAAAAATGAAATGTTTGAATCCAGACACTATACATCTGCTTATAAGTTATACAACACAGAATCAATTCCTCACTACAGTGGACACATGATAGTCAAATGCCAAATCACTGCCTACATGTTTTCCCAAATACCTTCCTACAGAATCTACTCTGAGGGTGTATTGTCAAAGTAGCAGTTTGCTATGGTGGCCATCTTTCTGAAAGATACTATGATTTCTATTTTAGCATTGAGTTTTAGACTATGACTCTGGCATCAATTAGTCTGTATCAGCTGTCAGCCCTTCTTGGAGGATATCTGTCTTTTGGGGGGTATTAAATGACTGCATCCAGTTTGAAAGGATCTGCACACTTACTCCACCAGAGGCCCTAGATGTTAACCTTGACCTCAAAGAAGTAGATGCCAAACAGGAGTGGTCCCAGCACTGAGCCTTGAGGAACCATGACTAGTAACTGGCCTTTTGTAGAGGTAGACTCCGCTATTCTAACTTCTTGGATCCTGTCTATAGGCCAGCTGGCTATCCAGTGGGTGACATAGAGGGCTAGTGAACTTTTCTATTATGCAAAAATGGGTATTGTGTCAAATATTTTTGCCAGGTCAAGGTAGGTAGTGTGCACTATTTTATTAATTTATTTATTTTACATTTTCCCTTCATCGATTGCAGTGACCTCAAAAAAGTTCACCAGGTTGAGTAGGCAAGACTTGCCTTTGAAAAACCTGAACTGATTTGAGTCCAGTGTTTATAGGTTATCTATGTCATCATTTAGGATATCCATGATAATTCCCTCCTTAGTTTTGCATATCAGGCTAGTCAGGCATATGGGTTGATAATTCCCCATATCAGTGGATGGCCTGCCTTCATGCATCAGGACAACAGTTGCAGTCCTCCATTAATTTGGCATGAAGCCTATTTGAAAGCTGTGGTTAAATAGTGATTCTAAATGGCCCTGTAGCTCAGGTTTAATGCTATTAAGGAGACATCCTGGGATATTAGTGGGCTCAATAGATGTGGTGTTCTTGCCATTGTATACATGGGGGTTATGTATGTGGGTATGTTCTAAGGGTATCTGGTGAACAGAGAGTGGGTAAAACTGGAGATAAGTTTGTTAGCCAGGAGGTTATCTATATCTTCTGGCTTTGTATAGGTGTTACCATTTCTAATCAATTTGGTACATTGCTGTATGTTGCTTTAGAGGTCATGGACATAGCCAAATAAAGCTTTGTGATTGTCCTTTAACCTGGGACATTAATTTCACCTCAAATTTGGCTTTGGTAGACTTGACTTGATTAGTTCCCTGAGTTGCTTGTTTATGTTGATAAAAGATTTTTTTTTTTACTTTGCTGGGTATTGCACCTGCTAATTTTTGTCATGAATTTCTTCCTTATACAACCTATTGATGTTGAGATTCCATCATGGTGGCTTGTTTTTTGAGTTGATTTTGCACTTAACCCGGGTAGGTACAGCTGCCACAATATAGAGGTTACTGCAAAAATACAGGGATTCTGTGAATGATTCTACATAGACAGTAGTGTTCATGGGATTTTGGGGGCTAGGAATTTTGCTAGGATTTCATTTAGTAGTGGGGAGTTTACCATAGAATAAAGCCTAAAAGCACCAGAGCTGGCAAGTGTCCCTGGTTTTAACTTTATTTCAAAGGAGACAGCTTTATAGTCTAACATGATGAGTGAAGACTTTGCAGTAGGGAAGGTGCAATGTTCTGCCATGTTTGTGAGGAACATATCAAGGATGTTTGCCCCTCTAGTAGGCATAACGACTAACTGATCCAAGAGATCTGCATTTACAAAGTCAAGGAATCTCTAGGCCAGTATATTACAGGTTGTGTATGATTCCCAGTTTTTCCTCCCTTTTTACTTTAGCTTTCGAGTTAGTGCATAGGTTAAGGCTATGTGCTATCCTGTAGTACAGGGTTTGATTCCCTTAGCCCTCATTTGCCTACTTTGTGACCTTGATCAAGTCATTTAACTTGATGGTATATTGGAGCAACTGTAAATTTGGACAAGGCTCTTCAATGGACGCTGGACTGTAAATCTAGTAATTACTCCTGAACCACAATAGTTATGCTGTAAAAGAAGGAAACTAATTGTAGTGAACATGAACATCTTTGTATGAACCATGATCTTTAATTTGCTTGTTTTGTTGACAGTGTTCTTGTGATGATAGGAGGTACTACCAGCCATGCCACGAGAATTAGGACAGTGGATGTGTAACATATGCCAGCAAAGCTAGCTGGAATTTTGTAAAGAATTCTATGTCATTTGTATATCAAACTGATTTGCACAGATGCTTATTTTGAAAAATGTATTTGTACAGCTGCTTGCATTAAAATGTATCAACAGTGTGCCTTGCTGGAAAGAAAATAAATGTACATGCATTATTGTAACTAAATTAAATGTATATGTTTTAACAGAGGATACTGGAAGAGAAAAGGTTGATCCCAGTCCAGCCAACTTTAAAATATATCTGAAATTAAATTATTTTATGGGTTAAGCCATAAAGATGTTATCCCATAGTTTTGAATGGAGCCAAAGATGCAATGTTTGTGCTATAGAATAGTCTGCAACTCCTGTAAGAAGAGTGGATTGTTTTTTATTGTTTAATGGCTTCCAGATGCTTTAGTAAAATTTAACTAAAGGTCTAGTGTGTATTGTAGCACAAAGGTACTAAAACACTGGTAGCTTCTAGTGATGGGGGATAGTGCAGAAAACATAGTCCAATGACCAGATGTGTGTGATGTCATTCTGTATGCCAGAAGTAATATTTAGATATTAGTAGGAGATTGCTATCAGTATTCTGTAGTCCGTCTTGGATCTGTCAACAAGCACCACTAACCCACTTCATCATGCCGTGCACTAGTAAGTGATCAGGGATAGTAATTCTCTAAATCAGTTGGGAAAATATAGTGAGAATAGTTAAGTATTGTTTTTCTGTAACTGTGTGAATCTTTCCAGCTCTGTTATTTTTAACATTTCTTGTGACTCTGGTGTTTACTGCAAATAGATATTTAGTATTTTCATGTCCCCTTATTATCTATTATTAAATATATTTAAACCTCATTGTGCCTGGTCCTTTTAGAAAAATATTTAAGTTTTGAGAGTATTTGCATATATTAATTTGGTGATAACTCTGGCCACTCCTGAAGTTTGGCTGTTTGGTCAACATTACCATTTCTACTAATATTAACTTCAGTCAGTGTAATTTGATACCCTATTAAGAGACTTATAGTAAGTGACCAGTGGCAATGAAACAGCCTTATAGTCTAGACAAAAGGTAGCATAGCTAGTAAATCTGTTCCAGCCTTTTCCATGTGTGTGTGTTTATATGTGTGAACATTAAATCTCAAAGAAGCAGAGACAAAAAGCACTGGTTTCACAAAGAGGGTGATGAACACAGCTGTGCTAGTGGATAGCCTTACTCGGGACCTAGGGATAGACAGATATAGAGAAATCCAGACCCTGGGCTGACTGTGTTTCCTGTGTGCTCTTAAGGGAAATTGTGCTTGATTCAAAGAGGTCTGCATCTAGAACTACTATGTGTCCATTTGTATTCCAAGTGAACATCCCTCTCCAGTGTCAGTGGTGAGGATTGAGGTTCCTTGTTTACTGTCCCAGGCTGGGGATGTCACAGTGCTTATTATTTATCTGTGAATAAACTGGACAACATGATGACCATGAGTTTAAAATTAATGTTTTAATGATGCATAGCTGTTTAATTTATCTTGTTTTTTTTTTTTGTTTTTTTTTGAATGCACACAGTTGTGAAATGCTCTGTGTTTGGGCTACAACAGTTTATCCAGTACTTAAGTCAGATGAGTAAGGTTATGATTTGTTAAAAATCTGATTCCTGTAGCACAGGATTTGAGTCCTTCTGCATGTAATTCTTATCTGGTCCTGAAAAGGGAGATTAGCAAATGTGTTATACGTTTGTCTTTTAAACCCTTGCCCCATCACATAGCTACTAATTAATGATTCACTATATACTACTTTAATTTCCATCATGTCTCTTGTACTTTAAAAGGTTGCTAGATGCATTTTTACAAAATGTGACTACTGTTTCTCATGCTAAGTCTGTTTTCAATGACAAAATCTTTTATTCAGTTTAGTAAATGGCTGTCAAGTGTTTTAGTCTAAAAATTAAAAAAACAAGTTTTAAATGAAATCCAAATCTCTGTGATACTTGTTAAAGTAAAGAAGAAAATAGTATACACACTGACAAGATTGAGCAGTGTTTTATGGTAATTGAGGAGATGCAGCCAAGTAACGGAGTAGTGACATGTCTGGTGGGAGTGTACTTTATTACCTTGCATAGGGCTACATTAAACTACTATCCAGCTCTGTTGACTCTGCATGCTTATACTGCAACAAAGCAGCATTATCATCCATTCAGGTAGGTCAGACCTGTAATGAGTAATGTCAGAGGGCATAGCTATTCCTGATAACATGGAAGACACAGACAGGCCAAAAATAATATATAGTTGTCCTGCACACATATAAGACCCCCCCCCCGAATAAGTATGTTGTATGCAGTAAAATTTCTGATATTTTTTTGACTTGTCAGTTGTTGAAAAAATACAGCAGTCTATTTATTTTCTTTAATTGCTTTGCTTTATTAATTTCACTAAAGAATGAATGCATTAATTAATAGATCTGGACTGTGTAATGTAGTCTAAACATGTTGCATTTTAATAATACATTTGTAATATTTTCTTTACAGTCTCAAACAAATGCAAAGACGTTGACATTTGCCAGGTTATATAGTCTGCATTATTTGGAGTGATGCTCAGAATTGTCTATCTTCAGCATCCATTATGCATTCAGTACTGCATATTGCTGTTATACCAGTCTTCTCTACAAGATCAGACTGAAAAGGATTTCTGCATTTAGTTAAAAACTGTTACTGTATGTGGGAGTTAGCACAGAGGAATACATTTCTGACTTGTTATTGAGCTGTTTCCTGTGCCAAGGGTGAAGGATTTGAATCTTTCCACATACACTTACCTGCTGAGTGACCTTCAACAAGTCATTTAGCCAGACAGTGCATTTAAGCAAATTTGAGTTGGGACTATGCTCCTAAATTGTCTCTTGGGCTGCTTGTGTAGATACTAAATATGAACTCGTAGTTGTTTTGCCAACTATTCCCTATTGTATAGCTTAGTCAGAAAATGTTACAATGATATCATCAGCACACAGATTTTTTAATGTAGCATAGGCCAGTTATTCTTCAAGGGCAGTAGGCACTGCATTTGTAGATGAAACATTAAAAAGCAAAACTGTTTACCAATAGCAGCATTTACATTAGTAATGGTTTTCTTTAATGTGAAATCATTGAGATGATTTTTACTTCTGCATAGAGAGTACATGTTGACTTAGCATATGTCATCAGCTGGTTAATATTTTTTATGCTGTCTTTATAAATGCTCTTATATTTAAACCGTGCTGCACATAGCTGAGTCTTATGGTGTGATGCTAGTGATCTTTATACAATATCATGTAGTTCATGCAAAGCTACTAAAAAGTACATGTAATTTATTTCTTCATAACAAAAAGGGGTATTCACAGCCAAAATAGTGGCTGTAACTGCTGTTTGGAGTGGGGGCAATTAGTGTATAAAAGTACCTTATGCTCTTACCATTTTTAAACTGACTTTAATCTGACATTATGGGACAACTGTAAATGTGTGTGCAAATTAAGTTGGAATACTTTACTGTGGCTACTGTGTGTTTATGTGAAAAATTTGGAATATGTTACTTTGGTCATTATTATTGTTATTAAATTATTTGACACAGACATCCAAGAAGTATACAATCAGCAGTGTAGCTATAATTGTTAGGTTTGGCCATGTCTGTGGTTAAATAATCCTAAGAGAATCCAGCCAAAAACAATTCAGCCACTCTAGATTTAGTAAAACTGATCTTTTTATTTGATCCACAAAACTGAAAAGTTTAGCACATTTAAAATAAAACATACAGTGCTTTCGTTCCCACTGAAAAGAGACTTCTTCAAAACATAGATGAAGAAAAAAAGAAACCCATAATGAGATCATAAATTAATACATGCTTAAATACCAATTAGATTGTAATCCAATAGAAATAGCTTATTACATTGTGAATTAAAAATCCTAATCATATCCTGCATACTTTTAAAAAATTCTCCAGTAAAAATGGTTACTATATGCAGTGCTAAAAGCAAATCACTCCATTGTATTGAAACTGAAATACAAGGTGTTGATAATATACAAGGTGCAAATATTGTGATCTCTATATACAAAATCAACATCACATAAACAAGTACTATTACTGATACTTTAAAATAACACTTAAATTGACATTTAAAATCTGACTCTGGGGACCAAGGTTAAAATAAATAATTGCTGGTCAGGAGACCTAAAACGTTATTAACAAAGAAGAAATGCTGTAATTCAACGTTCACCCTCTGCAGAACTTATCTATTGTAACTGCTATAATATGGGAATAGAATAAAACCAATAAAATATGAGGACCTGCTGTATTCTCCTAGGATTCCCTTGTTTAGAGGTTCATAGTTGTTGGTATCCCAGGGTCGTTTTTCACTTGGATGTCTGTGGTTAAAAATGGCTGACTATGCTGAGCTGATAAAGTTAAAAAGCCATTAGTCTGTCTTTGCAGGACTAGTGTGTATGTATTTGTGGAACGCAAAATGGATTACTTTACAGTAGCCAGTTTTATCACAAAATATGTAATATGTACACTGTCAATAAAATGGCCATAACTGAATAATATGAATATTCATGGATCATAATGACAACAGTTTGAGTGGACTTTTATAGTTGAAATGTTCTGAAGTTACTACTTTTGTAATTATTCATATGTTCATAGATTAGTACTAAGCTAACTGCCCTTGTGAGCCATTTTAAGCCTAGTCAATTATCCCTTGTGAGACTCAAACCCTGCACCTTGTGTTTGTAAGGCAAACACCTTAACCATTAGGCCACCCTCCCACCCTTGGATGGTTCATTTTATTTCACTGCTTTCTGGAAAATGTTCTAAACTGCAAATTTAAAATACACTCTTAATAAATGTTGGACTAAACAAAAAATATAAGTTAAAACAGTCAAGAAGGTGAATCCAAAAGACCACATGTATTTATGCATAACCTAATAGTGTGTGTGTGTGTGTGTGTGTGTGTGTGTGTGTGTGTGTGTGTGTGTGTGTGTGTGTGTGTGTGTGTGTGTGTGTGTGTATGCGTGTGTGTGTGTGTGTGTGTGTGTGTGTGTGTGTGTAGGTTTATGGTTTGAAAATAGAGTGAGGCCCAAAGCACACTTAATATACCACTGAGTTTTACTGTGGTATATGTGCTGTGATGTGTTGAGTTTGTGTATGGGATGGATGTAGTGTGAATGTGCAGACAATGGTTAAGTACTTGTTGTAAAAGGAAACCTATTATGGAGATTTGTTTCAGGAAAATGGATGTTAATTTTTGAGGTTGGGATTTACAACTGTAATATATGTATCTTTCTCTCTCACTCACTCCCTCTCCGTCTATAAATATATATATATATATATATATATATATATATATATATATATATATATATATATATATAGATGTGTGTGTGTGTGTGTGTGTGTGTGTGTGTGTGTGTGTGTGTGTGTGTGTGTGTGTGGGTGTATGTGTGTAAAAACATGCATTTCCACAGCTTCTGGGGTTTGGCTTTATTGGCCTGAATATATCTATAAAGACTTAAAAAGCAAACAGTCATAGTTATACAGAAGCCATGTAGCTGAAACACTTAATGCCCATAAAGGGTCATTTGCATATAGCTCATGGACCTCTAATTCAGGAGGTTAAAGATATCACACAATGAAAACTAAAGCTTGGCTTTTTTTTCTGCAGTTTTTACTGTCTGCATAAATACAAACACACACACACACACACACACACACACACACACACACACACACACACACACACACACACACACACACACACATGCACACACACACACACACACACACACACACACACACACACACACACACACACACACACACACACCCACACACACACGCACATTTAATTACAAAGATACAAGTTCATATAAATACATATGCGCATTATATTTCTCAAATTTAATTATGTGAAATGTCCCAAATTAGGGATATTTTAATGCTGTTTATATTACCATGCTTAAATAAATACATTCATACACACTCACACACATACCTCTGCCAGATATGAAGTACATATAAATATATATGTGTATTATATCTCTCAGTTTTTAATTATGGGAAACATCCCAATTTAGAACATTTTTAATGCTGGTTCTATTAACTTAGCAATTATCAAAATAATTTCTAGTTTTAGGTGCGATGGAGCAAAAGTGTCTGAAAAAATATGGTGCACTCTCCAAATCTGGGAAGTTGTAAACTACTATATGAATATAGGAAGATAGATAGATAGATAGATAAATAGATAGATAGATAGATAGATAGATAGATAGATAGATAGATAGACAGATAGTCAGATAGATAGTCAGAGAGATAGATATATGTACAAATTTGGATCTATGTCAAAATAGCATATTATATATATATATATATATATATATATATATATATATATATATATATATATATATATATATATATATATATATATGTATATAGATGTACGTCAAAGACCGAAACAATGAAACTTTACATTCATTACCATTCAGAATGTCGTACATTTTCACCACAAAATCAATTTTAACAATTGGCTAAAGTATTGGTGTCAATCAAAGGGGATCCAGTGTCTGTCAGCCTGGGATGACATACTCGACAAGCCACGTTGCTTCGCTAGGGATGGCTTGCACCTGTCACCCCTGGGCTTTCGAATACTGGCTAAGGCTCTTGCCACCCCCATAGTGCCTTTTTTAGGCAAGGCTCAAAAGACAAACCCACCTCCATAGACAACACAAGGAAAAAGAAACTAAGGGTAATGCTGCTCAACGCCAGAAGTCTAAACCTCAAGATGCACGCACTCGAGGCTTTCCTCAGTATGGAGAATATCGATGTCTGTGCAGTAACAGAAACCTGGTTCAAGGCTCCCGAGAGCACCCCAGCACTACCAGGTTATACCTCATACCATGCTTTTCGGCCCCAAAACTCGGACCGAACCACAAAAGGAGGGGGAGCATCCATATTCATCAAAGATACCCACACCTCCAGGTTAGTGGCACTGCATGAAGCATCGGAGACCATCCATGTGCAACTAACAGTGGGCAAAACTGCCTTTCAGTTTGTAGCCTGCTACAGACCACCCTCCCAAACTCGGGAACCCCACTCCATTATATTGGGTGACTTCAACTACCCAAACATAGACTGGGAGCACTACTCAAGCCCCAACACCCCCGCCCAATGGTTCCTAGAATTCATAAACTCAAATGCTATGGAACAACTGGTCACCACTCCCACAAGAGGGGAAAACATATTGGACCTGATCATCATCAACATGGGGACTTTATGTTCCATACCAGAGGTATACCCCTCATTGGTAAGATCTGACCATAAATTAATCTCACTGGACATCCATATCTCATCCCTACCCCCAGCCAAGGAAACCACGGTGAAGAACTTCTCAAAAGCAAACTTCACACTTCTCAAAACCGAGGTGGAATCCTTCAAAGGCCCCGGGCCAGTGGAAAATATGGCCCAAACTGCAGAATCCTTTACAAACACATTCTATGGACACCTACAGGAATGCATGGATCATGCTATCCCAAATAAAACCAAAACTCACTCCTCCAAAGGCAGGATACCTGTCTGGTGGACCACAGCCATAAATAAGCTATACAACAGAAGGAGGAAGCTACTACATGATAGAGCAAAATCCCAAAAAGGGAAGGCATCTCTGATCAGTACTAGCAAGAAACTACGATCCCTCATAAAATCATCTAAGGCCAGCTTTGAAAGAAAAATTGCACAAGACGCTAAAGATAATCACAAGGCCTTCTTTAGTTATGTCAGGAACCTGGGTGGCAACTCCCAGATATGCTCTGAGTTAGTGCAAGATGACAAAAAATACACTTAACCCACAGACATTGCCAACATCCTGGCAGACAGGTTCAGTGCAAACTTCTCCCCCCCCAAAAGAGCAAATGTCTATCCCGACAGAGTGTAGCCTCCCTGACATCACAGATGCACAGGTGAGAGCTGCCCTCTCCAAAGCAAAAAACACAGCATCAATGGGACTGGACGGTGTCCCGGGCTCCATCTTACATGAGCTCCAAGAAGAACTGAACCCTCACATAAAGTCACTGTTCAATCTCAGCCTTACTACAGGATATGTACCCAAGGAATGGCGTACAGCAACAGTGGTCCCACTCCTCAAAGGTGGTGCCACAACGGACCCTGGAAACTATCACCCTATAAGCCTGACTAGCCTGGTCTGCAAAGCTATGAGCGTATAATCATGGAACTCATAAACAAAGACATTGGGAACCTCCAAACACTGGATCCTACTCAATTTGGCTTTGTTAAGGGCAGATCTTGCCTCTTGAACCTGGTCGACTTCTTTGAAACAGTCACCAAGGCCATAGATGAAGGGAAGGTAGTCCACATAGCCTACATGGACCTCGCAAAAGCCTTCGACACAATACCCCACTCGGGCATCATAAATAAGCTCACCAGCTTAAATATCAACCCCTGTGTCACAAGATGGGTTGCAAACTGGCTCAGGGATAGAACCCACATGGTCAGAATTGCAGGTGCCATGTCAGACTCTAAACCAGTTACAAGTGGCATCCCACAAGGCTCAGTCCTGGGACCTCTCTTGTTCGGTATATATAGTTCTCTGAGGTACAGGCTAACACGGGAAGACTATGGCTGACCAAGTTCGCAGATAACTGCAAACTGTTTGCCATAATCAACTCGCCAACTGACACAAGCATCCTCCAAAAGGGTCTCACAGAGACGGATAACTGGTGCCAGAGCCATGGCCTAAAGCTAAATGCCAAAAAGTGCATAGTCATCCCCTTTGGGAAAAACAAAGTGCCCACAAATTGCCACATAGGTAGTAATCCATTAAGTACGGAAGAAGTAATTAGGGATTTGGGGACCCAAGTAGATAGCAATCTCTCCTTTGACAATCACGTTGCCAAAGTGGTTAGAATGACTGTCTATATAGCCCACTTTATCACGAAAGGGTTCACATCTAGATCAAGAGAGGTCATTGTACCCCTCTACTCATCACTCATCAGGCCCATAATTGAATACAATGCCCCATTCGGGATGTACCTTACCTGACACCTGCAGCAACTGGAAAGACCCCAAACGTACCTCACCAAGAGGATCAAGGGACTCAAACAGATGCCCTACGCAGTTAGGCTAAAGAAACTCCATCTCTACTCAGTTGCTTACTGCCTACTTAGAGGCGATCTGTGCCTGACGTATAAAGCCATGTCCAACCCAGAATTAATTGACATGCTCCACCTCAGGCAATCCAAATCCCTTAGAGCTACACACTCCAGGGACTTAAACCTCAGCACAGAAATAAATAGGACATGCTGGAGGGACAGATTCATATCCCAGAGGCTCCCCTCACTCTGGAACAAAATCCCAATCCATGTTAGGCAGAGCCCCTCAATGACCCTCTTCAAGAGAAATCTTGACGAGTGGATGGGAGATTGTAGGTTTACCCCTGGGATCTCTTCTGTGACCCTACTAGACAGAGGCACAGTAAACTAACCTTAAAAGAGCTATCTTCTGTGACCTACTATACAGAGGCACAGTCAACTAATCTAAAAGGGTGGTGAAAGCCAAACACACTCTGGCTAGGCTTATAAATGCCCTATGGCAGATAGCCTAGTATCAACCTATGAACCTATAAAGGAGTCAGTTGGCCAGTGTGGTGAACTTTGCCCTTTTCTCTACTGTAGTGCAATCTCAAAGTTGGTATATTTAGTTGGGTGGGTGGTGGGCTTACTTGGATGAGTTTTTTTTTGCTTCAGTTTGTTTATTTAAGTTTTGTTGGCTGACTGTTTACTTACCAGGGGAAAATTTATGACAATCTGGAAGTCCGTGAATATAGACTTTCCTCGTTTCTGTCTCTCTGTTTTGCAACTTGACATTATGGTAATTTGTTATTTTGACATAGATCCATATATTCGTGTGTGTGTGTGTGTGTGTGTGTGTGTGTGTGTGTGTGTGTGTGTACTTCTAAACATCATGCACACATATCACTGAGACACATTTAATCTAACAAAAGTGTCTTATTTAGCTTTCATTGAAAACCCATTTCATCAATCACCAAACAGATCAGAAAAAAGGAAAATGTTTTCCTTTTGTGAAAAGAAGACTACTAACTCACAGATGTAATTTATCTGAATAGTGTAATCTTTAAAGTCTGTGCCCGAATAGTAGCACTGATAGAGAGAATTTTTAGTACCCTAATGTATAACATTGGGATTAGGGGCAGGGTCTGAGATACGGTTAACATAAATGAGTAAGGGTGCAAACTCCTACTTAACATAATTTTGATGAAGTAGAATTTGATCTTTCCACCACTTGACAAACCTCACAGTTGACCAATTCCGCCATCTTAACAGATTAAAAAAAATAATTCAACCAAACATACTGTAAACATACGTGTGTGTATATTTCTGCATAACACAATAATGCTTACATGTGCTGAGTAAGTAAAATTATGTTATGACAATTGCAACAGTGTACTGAAACTGGATATGCGTGGAAAAATAGTTGGTGACAAACAAGATGAAGATAGGTGGATAATGCCATAAAATTAATCAAAAAGTATATGATAAATATAAGATGTAATGATAAAGTGGTACAGGAAGGAGCTAGTGTAGCAGATGTGACTGTAAAATGTCATTCCCCATTAAAGATCAAAACCACAACTAAGTTCTGCATTACAGGAATAATGGACAATTAAGTAAATAATCCATATGCTGACTTTAATAGAATATTGAGTGTTTTCATCCTAACAATAATAGGACTTCATCAGAACAAACAAAGCTCAGACTTGTACCATATTTAAAGGCTAAAAAGTCGTATGACTAAATTATAATATTCATTCATTCATTCATTCATATTAAAAGCACAATAACACTCCTCAAACACTTCATAAATGTTTCTGCGTGCAAATATGATAAATTTACATGATTATTTACATAAAATTAATCTGATTTATTAATATTATAAAATAAAAATAAAAATATAAAGCCGACCAATACAGCTGTAAAATAAAGGATTAATGTGCATTAAATCCTTTATTTTACAGCTGTGTTGGTGGGCTTTATATTTTTATTTTTATTTTTATTGCGTAGTTTCTTGTGTATTTTGTTGACCTTAACAGGGAAGTGGCACTTTTATATTACTATATTAATAATATTATAGTCTGACTGCTCTTAATTTTAAAACACTAGAAATTTAAATATTGTTTTTCAGAAAAGGCAAATTATCAGCATCCAGTTTCAATTGCCAGGTCAACTCCTAATGTTTTTCAATTATTTCCTAGGGACCTCCTCTAATATTGACCAGAAAATCTTCTAACATGAAAAAGAAAAAGACACTATCCATACAAACTTTTAAAAGTTTATACAGTGCATTAATATCTTTTTGGTGATTGTTATTGTACATGTTCATAGATTCTGTTCCTGAAACTATGTTGATCTTTCATATAAGAAGTAGGGTAGGGGAAGTAGTGAGTTTCATAGTGTATTAATGGCCTTATTATCTGATGGTTTTAAGTATCTGGGATTCCCATTATTCAGAATTGTGCATGCTTTAAAGTTTTGTTTTTTTTTTAGTTTTCTGCATTTCTTTGTTCTAAGAAAAGGTCAAAGTTATTAATCAAGGTATACAGCATTTGACCACAAAATGGTGCAAGATATAATGTAATATCTGCTCAAATGTTTAAAGTAACTTGTCATGAAGTGCTTTACTGTGAATACATGAGTAAGATATAAGATTTAGTTACAGATACTGGACATATTAAACAGTCCATCTATTTTATATCAATTGACTTTTTAAAGGCTAGGCATGGTGAAAAGAAACTGCATCATGAATGTCCATTTATATTATGTTTCAGAAAGAATGTATCTGTCTTGTAATTTACTTAGAGGATAAGACTTTACTTACTCATTTGGACTTTTACTGGGACTTCATTATATTTCTGAATATCTTCCAGTGTTAAAATTAGTGTGTTATTCTATAAACGCTTTGGTATCTTCGAGAGGTAGTTAATGTGCACAGGAAAAATCAGTTTGAATAAGAAACAGGTCTGCTGTAGAAACTACATGGTTAATGTGATGATGCAATATAAAATTCACATTTTCGTAGATTCAAAATAATGTAATAGACCTACAAATGGAATTTGCAAAGCAAAACTACCTGTCTATATACACCTATCAGGTTTATGGTTAGACATTATCTAAGCAAATTATCATATGGTATGTAGAGAGTTGAGAGGGTTAGCTGACAAGAGGGGGTAGGCAGTGGGAAGACTAGGTGAACAACTTGATGCAGCCATGGAGAAGGGGATTAAGTATTTATAGTCAGGACAAGAAGATATCTAGCCTCTTTGCTGCAGGTGTTCGGTGAACACTGTTCTCAACTGCCTCTGCCAAAGTGGCAAAAGTGTGGCACTCTAGCATGTATTCCACTTCGCCCTGATCAGGTAAGTACAGTCCTTGTAGTTAGTTGGTAGATGTCTTTGGTTACTTACTGTTAGAATAAGTTTTTGAAGGAAAGTCTTGCTAAGGATTTTAGTTGTTGTAGGTTACTATATCTGTATCCATGTATCTGTCTCTCTATCTAGATGCAAGAAAAACCCAGCCAAACTAGAGTTTTCACTGTGTGATGCCTTAAACCTCCTGTAATGGAGACCCATGGGGTATATGTAAATTACCCCTTATGGACATCAAGTGTTTCGGCTGCATGGCTTCTGAATGCCTGTGACTTTTCATTTTTTTAAGTTTTATGGCAGCACTTAAAGCAATAAAACCAAATCTCACTTGCTGTGGACATGCATGCTTTGACCTTGTTGCTTACCTGAAGGCAATGACAAACTACAATGCAGGCTTTACAGTGCACCAGCCTAACCACTCACTCACCTTTGCCAAAACAAACCTGGAGCAGTTTTCCCACCCCTCACCCCAACACAGATCATCGATTAAAATGGGACACCAAATCAAGGAAAGGGAGAAAGACTCGGGGGTTCCTTTTGGAGTAGCGGACACCTCTAACACCACCCACCAGGCTACCATATGGCAGTCTGTTCCCCCATTCCTTCCTATAACTATACCTGCCTCCATTGCACATAACAACCCTCCACCAAGTTGTTAAATAATAGAAAAATGTGCACATTGAATAAATCTAAACCAATGTCACTCAGATGAATGCTATCACTCCTAAACCACTACAAATACCTGTCAGCAAATACCCAATAATATAAAATGCAAAAATCTAAAGAAAGCATTGCTCTGGCCACCTTCTGGTTCAAAAACTGCACTGCTGTCTTCATTGCTTTAAAACACAATGCATCTTTTCAGACTGACTGGTCTTTGAATTCTCTCAGACCAGATTACTAAAGTATCAATAAACTTTTGGTTTATAAAAGCAAATCCCTGATTATATATGACAACAGCCTCCTCATGAGCACTTTGTCTAACCCCTTACCATCTAACTATATATTAGCTTATAGCCTACATTGTAGTTTTTCATTGCTTTCAGGTGAGCATTAGGAAAGCACTGTCCATTTCTAAAAATCTAAAGAAGTGGTGCCTGCTATGCCAAGGCAAAGTGCCTTTAAATTCTGCAATGTAATGTACATATGCTAAGACGTCCATTTCTTATATTGTCAACATTTGCCATGTTTAAGACAGCTGTTGCATGAAACAGCTTGTGATAAGCCCCCTTTACTCTGGGGCAGTAATTAATGAGTGTCAATCCTCACCACTATCTTTGGTAATGGAATGTCACTAAAACCAGGGGTAGAAATACAAAATTTCCCCTAAGAGTACACTGACAACAGGTTCCAAAACCTGGGACTGGACTGTATGCTTCACTGCAGGTCTCCAAATGAGTCTCCATACTAACCACTGCAGAACACTGTGTTTCAGTTTTAGGTATCTGACACACTCACTCTTAAATGTCTGATATTCACACATACAGACACTCTTGGAAAAGACTGACAAAGATTTACCTGCTGTATTTCTTTTCCCAAATTACAAAGTAATGGCACTCACCAGTCAAATACCACAATACCCTTCAGAAGGAGTGTTCAATTATATTGGGTAAAATAGATATTGAAACGAATGGTATCCCAAGCAGTAAGGCTTTTCGGAGTGGCCCTGGTGTTATCATAATAAGCATAAACACTCTCAAGTTATTAAAATATTAACTAAAAAAAACAACAGCAATGAGAGGTAGTAAATCATTTAATAATAAATAAAAGTATTTAAAACATGTAAATACTGAATATCTGATTCCAATAAATATCAGAGTTTCACACAAAGGAAATATGAAAATAATACTGTAAGATAGATCTCACCTTGATTTTAGAAAGCCTCTATCTCTCCAGCTATAGTTCCCTGACTATGTGAAGATTAACTATCCCTATTTAATCTAAATAACTTAGAAAGGTAAGATTATGCTTTTACTTCTACAAGATAAGATGAGAAATTATGTCCACACTCTAGCTGTTGTCTTGCCTCAGTGAATGGAACAACAATTCTGGAAATAACTGGACTACTACTGCTGAACAGCTCTGGAGAACAACAACTGAACAAGCAATAACTGAACAACTGACTCAGAACGTATTTTTTATAGCAGATCTTTTTCAAAAGTAACTGGAAGCTGCCATGAGAATTCTACTCTCGTATCAGACTTTGAAAAGTAAACAAGCAGCTGCAGTGAAGATTCTGTCCTCCCAGCCCTGGCACACAACGACATCACATCTAGGTTAGCTGACTCTGGCATAAAATGCATTCAAAATTCTTCCCACAAAGAACATGTACATTTGGTCAGCCAGAAGATCATTGTTTGACATTCAAACATCTTGCATAAAGCATAGTATTAATGAAAAGACCTAAACATATTTACAAAATTATAGCTAGCCTTGCTGGCATATGTAACACAGGGTAATTTACAATTATTTACAATTATTTACAAAACTTCAGCCAGCCATGCTAGCACAGATAACAATATGTGGTATCCTCACATTTCTCCCCCCTTTGAAGACTCAAGCTAGATTTCAAGTGACCCTGGAAAATCGTTGCTTGAGAAAAAAAGGGGCTGACTGAAAATGTTTCAACCTATACCTGTTTTAAGAATCCATCTGCACTGGCATTGCTGTAATCTGAACTGGATAACACAGGGGGTCCTCCTAAAGCTTCTTTAATTTTTTGCAATGCCTGCTTACAATCTGTGGTCCACTCTATCTTATTAGGCTTGTTTTTCCTTATTAAGTCAATAAGGGGTGCAGCCAATGTACTACAGTTGTGCACAGATTTTCGATAGTTGCCTTCTGTCCCTAGGAATGCTGTCACCTGCTTTTTGGTAACAGGGACAGGCCACACCTGAATAACATACACTTTGGCAGGTTCTGGTCTAATCTTAACACTCCCTACTCTATGTCCTAGGTAGGAGATCTCTGCATACCCACCTAACACTTACTAGGCTTAATGGTCAACCCTGTCCTTTTTAATCTACCTAAGACCTCCATAACATGTTGCAGGTACTCTTGCCAGGAATGACTTTAAGTGGCAATTTCATCCAAATAGGTGACAGCATAGTCTCCTGCTTCAGGTAAGGTATGATGTGGTCACCAAAGCAATAGATGAGGGCAAAATCATTCACACTGCCTACATTGACAGGGCCAAGTCATTTGATACAATACCCTACTTGGACATTGTTGACAAACTCAGGAGGTTAGGTAAAAACCCATATGTCACCCAGTGGATAACCAACTGGCTTACAGACAGGACCCAGATAGCTAGAACTGAGTAGTCCACCTCTACAAAGAGGCCAGTCACAAGTGGAGTCCCTCAGGGATAAGTCCTTGGACCGCTCCTTTTTAACATTTACTTCTCAGAAGTCAAGGCCAATGTCAGTGGTCTCTGGCTGACTAAATTTGCAGATGATTGCAAATTAGGACCTGGCATTGAATCTCACACTGACAAAAATGTTCTCCAGGAGGGGCTGACACAGACAAACAACTGCTATGGACTAAAACTAAATGCCAAGAAATGCCTAATAGTATCCATTAGGAAGTCATCCATCCCTGGTAAGTATCATATTGTCAACGCACACCTTAGAGATGACCCACTAGTCAGGGACTTAGGGACATATGTAGATAGTAATCTAGCCTTTGATCATCATGTGTCTACAGTGCTGAGGAAATCATTCTATGTTGCGCAACTTATAAACAAAGGTATGGCATCTAAGTCCAATAAGTCATTGCTCCACTGTATTTGGCATTCATCAGACCTATCATTGAGCACAGTGCCCCCTTTGGTATGTACCTAACCAGGCATATCCAACAATTGGAATGTCCACAGAGGTTCCTCACTAAAAGAATGCAGTGTGTAAGTAAAATGTCCTATGCAGACCACCTCAAGGCCCTATCCCTGTATTCTGTCTCCTACAGGCTTTTGAGGGGAGATCTATGCCTGGCATACAAGGCATTGTCAGACCCCACTCTGATGAACCTCCTGCATATCCATAAAACAGACAGCACCAGAACTACCCATTCTAAAGACTTAAACCTTGTCTGTGATATAAATAGGGACTGCTGGAGAGATCGGTATGTATCGCAGAGATTACCCCATCCATGGAACAGGCTCCCCATCCATGTGAAGCAGAGTTCCTCCCTAACCCAATTCAAGTGCAATTTGAACAATTGGATGGGAAACCAGAAATTCATCCCTGCTTTGGCACCTATGCCTCTAATGGACACAGGTTACCTGTAAATGTTTCATCTCCCAGGCTTATGCTTACACTTATCAAGGGGATCAGAACTTGTCAGAGATTTGGGATGCATGGCTAGGCTTAAAAAGGCCCTTGTGACCTATGAACTTATTTACCTATAATCTACTAACCTTGTGAAGGTTGCTGGGGCATTCTTCATCCCAAAGAGCACCCTTCTAAACTCATATAATCCAAAAGATGTTACAAAAGCTGACCTCTCTTTAGCAACAAGAGTCAAGGGCACCTGTCAGTATCCCTTTGTTCGGATCAATAGTGGTCTGATACTTAGCACCACCCAGCTGTTCTAGACATGGGATATGCATCTCACTCTGTATAACTGTTTAACTTTCTGTAGTCTGTGCAGAATCTTTCAGTGCCATCTTTCTTTAGTACCAATACTAGTGGGGAAGCTGAAGGACTGCTGGATTACCCCCAGCTCCAGCATCTCCTTTATCTCCTCCTTCAAAGTCTGTTAAACTCACTCCAGCTCCCTATATAGAGCATGCTTAATAGGCCTTTGGGGTCCTGAATCCACATGGTGCTGCACTAGGTGGGAGCACTCGAGCTTCCCAGTGAACATGCCCCCAGACTCCTGTAACACTGTTCATATTTCTTTAACATGAATAGGGGATAGCCACTGAGATATTGCTACCTCCCACAGAAGGTATATATAGGCATATTACTAAGGGGATATAGAGTGTAGGACTATTTCTGCTTAAAGGATAGCAATGTGATACATATCCTTAACATGTTATAATGAACTG